>NW_026652286.1:10797735-10989738 GCF_009828535.3 Hylobates moloch | reverse complement strand
AAGTTCTAATCAGAGAACAGAACAGGGACACGTAGGTGATTCTGCTAAACCAGTGGCAACCAGGGTTAGATTTGCAAGCTCTGAACCAGGGCTCTTGACTCTACCACTTTTAATTAGTTCTGTGTCTCTTTGTTGAAATATTAATGTCTGTTTGATGTTATCCTAAATTCTTACATTTAACCTTCCAAACAACCCTTTGCATTTGTGCTGTAATTATCCTCATTTTACATAATAGAAATACTTAGGCTCAGATAATTTAAGTAAGCTGCCCAAAGTCACACAGCTAAAAATAGTCTGGGCTAATTTTATGGTTCAAGGGAGAGAGTGGGAAGGAGGAAAGAAACTGCAATTATGAGATTGCAACTTAAATGGGCAAAATTTTGCTCTCCCTATACCCTTTCCTTGGGAAACAGCAGTAGAAATCTTGTAGTTTGAGGGTGTATCAGAGTTTTCATTAAGGAGCATTATAAATACACCATATGGCAGGCAGAATTTTTCTGCCCTCTGGTATTATCTCTGTGAATGTGTTGCTACATAGCCCAAGGAACTCTACAGATGTAGTTAAGATTACTAATCAATTGACCTTAAAATAGGAGTGTAGTCGGGGCTATCCAGGTGAGCCAAATGTAATCACAAGCTCTTAAAAGCAGAGATCTTTCTCAGGATTGTAGCAAAAGGGGAAGTCAGAGAATTGAAATATGATACAAATTTGACCTAGTATTGTTCTTGAAAGTGAAGAGAGTCATGTGGCAAGGAAAGGTGGTATTCCATCTTACAAAGGCAAAAAACTGAATTCTGTCAAAAATCAGAATGAACATGGAAGCAGAATCTTCCTAAGAGCTTCCAGGTGAGAGCCCAGTCTAGCAGGCACCTTGATATCAAGCTGGCGAGGTCTTGAACAGAGGACCCAGCTGAACCAGGCTGCATCCAGACTTCCGATCCAAAGAACTCTGAGATCATAAACAGGTACTGTTGAAAACTATTAAGTTTTGGTAATTTGTTAACACAGTAATAGAAGACAAATGAACTCAACAAGGCCCCAAGAGCTTGTGCAATCTGGCTCTTGCCTGTCTCCTCGCCTCTATTCACAAACACCTTTCTCACTGCCAAACTCATTATTTTCCAGCAACATTGACTGTAGTGTGTTGAACTGTGGTCTCCAAAAAGATATGACCCTGTACTAGCCACTGGTGCTTGAAAATATGATCTTATTTGTGAAAATGGTCTTTATAAATGTAATTAAGGTCTCAAGATGAGATTATTTTGGAATAACCAGATAGGCCCTAAATCTAATGACAAATATCCTTGTAAGAGGCAGAAGAAGATACAGAGAGAAAAGGGGAAGGCACAGAGAAAAGAGAGCCTCATGTGAAGATGGTGGTAAAGATGAGAGTTACACAGCCCCTAGCAGAGAAATACCTGGAACCTATAGAAGCAGGAATAGGTAAAGAAGTATTCCTCCCTCTAGCCTCCCAAGGGAGTACGGCCCTGCTGCCGGCTTGATTTAGGACTTCTAGCTTTCAGAATGTGAGAGAATAAATTCAGTTGTTGTAAGCTGTGAAGATTGTGGTGATTCGTTATGGCATTACTGGAAAACTAATATACTGGCTTTTCAGGTTCTTAAAAATGTCATGGCCCTTCCTTTCTTCGGGTCCTCTCAAAGCTTTGGAATTTGGGGGTCTCACTCGATAGTTCTCTCCTCTCTGCTTTTCATTGATTTGCTTGACTAATTTGTTTTCATTCTTAAGGTCTCAGCATAGTTGAAATCGTCTTAGAAATATTATTCCTATCTTCTTTATCACCTTGCTAATAATATAGGCTTCTCTGTCATAGGTCTTTATAGCAAAATATACTTTTCTGTACTTACTTGCATAGTTATTTTATCCATTTTTTTCTTTCCACTAGACACTATATTCCAGGAGGGCAGTCCTCATTTCTGTATTGGTCACTCCAGGACAATACCTGACACGGAGTGTGTTGACAATAGATATTTGTTGAATGGATAATTGAATATTCCTTTTGGCTCATTTTCTGTTTGGGACTATCAAAAGAATCAATCCCATGCAAGAGTCAATGGAAAAGATTTTTAAATGTTCCTGTTCCTAACACATAACTTTAATACCGTTTCTCAAAATGCCAACCTTCTATTAATATTCAAACTAACAAGAGGAGTGATGATGGAAACCTAAAATGAAAAATGTTGAAGATAAAAAGAGAATAGCTAGGACTCAGAGCTCCTGTGTCTAACCATCTCTTTAAATGCTTTTCAGATTTGTTTTCAAAGAGCAGCAGCTGAGAGGAAGAATGTGCTGCCTATCTGATGCTCACATAATTGTTCACTTCTGAGCAGAAAGGCTATGCTGTAAACATGAAGTTTTTTCTTTTTATTTATTTTCCCCTTTTGTTTAACTAAAAGTAATTATGTTTACATTAGATTAAGCACTGGTTTGTTCTTTTGCAGAACAATAGAGCTTTTTTTTTTCCTCCCCATCTCTTGTTCACTATGTCATCCTGTCAGTAGCACTCAGGAGCAAAGCCATAGTCATATTGCAGCTGTGTCCTGAGAGACACTGGCTTATCCTTTGTAGAAAGAAAATGGGGCTGCGAGAAGAGAAATGGAAAGGTTAGACTGGGTAACTTAGACTAGCAAAATAAAAACTACAGTAAGAAGGCTTATGGTTTTGCATTCCTGGGAGGCTTCATGAAGAGTTAAATTATTTCATTAGTCAATGCAGCAGAAAAGCAATTAAATTGTGATTCATTTCTGCTCACTGTGTGTTTTGTGACCAGTGGGCCTCCAGGGTTTTCTCCAGATGCACGAGTTCTCTGCCTTCTCAAATGTTCCTTGGATAGGCTATTGGACAATTTTTTTTTTCACTTCCATGAGATACTCTACAAAAATTAGAGAAGCCTGGGGAGCTTCTGCAACTGGACCTCAGAGAGGTAAAGTCTGGGGAGACAGTAGGATTCTGAATCTCCCTGTTTCCCTGAAGCCTTTGAAGAGAAAGAGGAATGACTTCCTGAATCAGCAATGACCAAGAGGCAGCCAGTTAGTTTCACAGTCAGAATTCCACTGATAATTGGAACATTCAAATATAATCCCTCCCTTTCCCTATGGATGGCACACATCATATCTTTCTCACAGGGCTCATAGATATTTCCTGAGCTATTGATCCTTGTCAGAGTGACTAGG
Organism: Hylobates moloch; assembly: GCF_009828535.3. Taxonomy (NCBI): domain Eukaryota; kingdom Metazoa; phylum Chordata; class Mammalia; order Primates; family Hylobatidae; genus Hylobates; species Hylobates moloch. The sequence continues at coordinate 10,986,545 of NW_026652286.1, read as the reverse complement.
TTTGTTAGTACAGGAAGATTTTTTTTTTTTTCTGGAGGCTGTGGGGTCGACTTTATCTGAAACTGCAAAAATGTCACTGCCTCTATCTAATTCCTTGTCCTCTCCGTTTCTGGGAGGCTGTGTGTGGGCTTGCAGAGGCACTAGAACCTCAGAGAAGCTTGAGTTAGAATTCACGCTCTGCCACTTACCAGTGTGGAAACATCAGCACATCATTTACTCCCATCAGGGCTCACTTTCTTATGCTATTAAGTGGGTGGTAAGTGTTCCCTTCTGGGGATGACTGTGGAGAAAATTAGTGAGCTAATGTAGGTGGGAGATCAACACAGTTTCTGGTAGGTAATAATCTTTCAAAAAAGAGTGCCCAGAAAATCCCTCAAAACATGTTAATATCTTTGGCAGATTATGCCAGGAGCTAGAATAGCATGACTATTTCCATTTATATAGAACTTTACAGTTTGTTCCATGCAGACTTGTCATATGCATGATTTTTTTTTCTTTTTTGATTATCTTAGAGTGTTATTTCTCAAAATGTCTACTTCAAGAAGATCTGCCTTGCAGAAGAACTGAGAACTAATATTTTTTGAATACCTATAGCTGGCCACCTAGAAAGGAAGTAATAATTTTTTTTTTTGAGATGGAGTCTTGCTCTGTCGCCCAGGCTGGAGTACAGTGGCACGACTTCAGCTCACTGAAACCTCTGACTCCCAGGTTCGGGTTCAAGATTACAGGCATGTGCCATTATGCCCAGCTAATTTCTGTATTTTTAGTAGGGACAGGGTTTCACCATGTTGGCCAAGCTGGTCTTGAACTCCTGACCTCAAGTGATCCACCAGCCTCAGCCTCCTAAAAGTTTTGGGATTACAGGCATGAGCCACAGCATCTAGCTAGAAATAGGTCTTTCTTGATCTTTACAATGACTCTATGGAGAAGGCTATACTAATCTCCCCACATTACAGCCATGAAAATGGAAGCTGGGAAAGTTCAACAGTTTACTTAATGCTTGGCAAGAAAGAATCAGGACTGCAGTTAAAGCTAAGGTGTCTAACACAAAAGTATTTGCTCTTTCCATAAAATCAGCTCTCTCCCTCTGTTTTGAGAAATAAAAAGGTGAATTTTGAAAGTGGAACAGAGGAGAATCTATGCATTGTTAATGCCTGTGATCGCTAGAAAGTTATCCCTTTCCGGCCGGGCGCGGTGGCTCACGCCTGTAATCCCAGCACTTTGGGAGGCCGAGGCGGGCGGATCACAAGGTCAGGAGATCGAGACCATCCTGGCTAACATGGTGAAACCCCGTCTCTACTAAAAAAATACAAAAAATTAGCCAGGCGTGGGGGCGGGCGCCTGTAGTCCCAGCTACTCGGGAGGCTCAGGCAGGAAAATGGCGTGAACCTGGGAGGCGGAGCTTGCAGTGAGCCGAGATTGCGCCACTGCAATTGCGCCTGGGCAAAAGAGCGAGATTCTGTCTCAAAAAAAAAAAAAAGAAAGTTATCCCTTTCCATTCAGAAAAGAAACTTCCTGGAATGTGCAAAGAACTCACCTTCTCTCCCTGAAATGATTTATCGGTAAAACTTGAAGGGATTGGAAAGGGTCTTACAGAGGAAAGAGTAAGTGAAGGCTCTTGTGTTGAGTGGCACATCCCCACTGGTGTTGGATTCTTTATGACAAGGCACAGCACTGTGAGTTGTGGATATTGCTCCTTGATCACCAAAAAAACCCTCCAGTTTTCATTCTTATATAACCTCAGAATGCCCTTTGCTTATTAAGTTATTGTGTCCTTAGCCACATGTCACAGTCAGAAACAAGGGGTTGGTGTGGTGTGCAGAGTTTGAGTAATGAACTGAAATGAGACAATTTCTCTTTACTGACAATATCCTATTAACCACTCAAACCCATGCTCAGCCATTGTTCAGGGCATATTCACACTCCTTCTTACAATTACAGGGAGTAATTGCAAGATGTTGAGTTATGAAAGGAATCTGGGTTCACAAAAACCACAGCAGATTGACATACTTGACAAGTTGGTTCTAAAATTACCTTTTGTTCAGTATAATTTGAGATAAGTTAGTTAGGCTTTTTATTGGGTATGTTTTTTAGTTTCCTTTCACTGCATAAAACTAAACTCAATGTTGCTCCATAACATCCTGCTATTATCCTAATAATTTTTTGGATTACTTAGAAAAATCTTTCACTAATTGTGGCATAAATTCTTTTTTTTTTTTCACAAATTCATTTATTGTAAAGTTGGTTGGGTGTATGTAAATAAGAACAGAAGTTGCAGGTCTTGGAGGACCTGTGATATTATGGAATGGGGAAGTGAGAGGATAGAGAATTGTATGCAATAGTGTCTCTCCTAAGGGGACTTCCCTGTAAAAGAAACCTAATGTGGGCCGGGTGTGGTGGCTCACATCTGTAATCCCAGCACTTTTGGAGGCCGAGGTGGGTGGATCATGAGGTCAAGAGATCGAGACCATCCTAGCCAACATGATGAAACCCCATCTCTACTAAAAATACAAAAATTAGCTGGGCATAGTGGAGTGCACCTGTAGTCCCAGCTACTTGGGAGGCTGAGGCAGGATAATCGCTTGAATCCGGGAGGTGAAAGTTGCAGTGAGCCGAGATCACATCACTTTACTCCAGCCTGGGCGACAGAGCGAGACTCTGTTTCAAAAACAAAAGAAAACAAAACAAAACAAACCAAAACAACAAAAACCAAACAAACAAAAAAGAAACCTAATGTGATAGGATGGAGTCTGTATGCTCCATGAGGGGTGGTGCTTTGAATGATTTATTCATAGCTGTATCCCCATTCTGGCACATAGTGTATGGGCAAGAAACACACATTCAATGAATTAATAAGTGAATGGTACAATAAACAAATGAGAGGCATAGCTTGGTAGAAAAGAAAGATTACAGGCTTTAGAGCAAAGAGGGAGAATTCTGGCTTCATTATTTATTGCATGATTTGGGGCTATTCACCAATTCTGTTTTCTCATATATAAAATGGATATAATAGACATTTTCTTTTTGGCTTCTGATAATTTAATGAGAAGATGTTTGAAAAAATCCAAAATGAATACATGTTTATGTGTGTATATACACATATATGTACATGTATATATTTATTTATTTCTTGTTCTAAAAAGGATTTGAAGTGACATAAAATCCAAGGATTACTAGATTATATATAAAAATAGAGAAGAAAATATTAGTGAAGGGAAAGCAAGCAAGGGAAAAACTTAGATATAATCAAGAGCAAAGGTAGTGTATAAATTGCAGGGAATATATATCCCTGGATTGCCTAGAAAAGAACCACAAATTTGACTCTGAGCTTTCTATCAAATAAAATGAAGAGGTTAACATAATGCAATACATAATTGAAATTGTTAGTCAAATAAAAACAAAACAACTCTTCAAAAGACCAGTCCTCAGAAAAAAGAGAGTTTTTGTTGTGAGCTACATTCTCAGTAACAGACTTTACTGAGCTATTTTTTTCAGAGCATGTCAACATGGAATCTAGTAAAATTATGCCCTAATATGGGAAAGAGAGCATAATAACCTGTAATATAAAACAGATTTCTGATGGTCATACTTATTCCCAGGATAAATTTATCTACATTTATTGCATTTTAGAAAAGCTATAAAGAAAACAAGTCAAAGATAAATGACTACCAAATTGATGGTCTATCAGAAAAGCATTGGTACAGAATTTATAAATAGGGATATTTTTGAGTAAGACTTTCAGAGAATGAAATGTGCTTACTTGATCTGAATTATAATTATGATTTCAAGTTATTTCAAATAACTCACTTTTTATTTGCTATTTTGTCATGTATTTTACTTCTATATAAGCTATAAACTTCATAAAAATGTTGTTGTTGTCTTAAACAGTCAACATCTTTTATATTCCTGTATATTTACCTCTTCTGGTGCTGTTCATTATTTCCTGGGCTTTCTTGCTGTCATCTGGAATTATTTTCCTTTACCCAGAGGGGATTCCTTTAGTGTTTCCTACAGTAAATGTCTGTTTTGAATGAATTTTATTATTTTGTGTCTGTCTGAGATTATTTTTCTTTTGCCTTCATTATTGAAGGATATTGTCACTGGGTATAGAATTCTACTGTTAGCAGCTGTTTTTTTTTTTAAACAGGTTAAAAATGCAACGTATATATATTTTGAAACATCATGTTATACATAATACATATCATTTTATCTGTCAATTAAAAAATAAAACCCAAAAAACTAAAAGTGATAATATAATCACATAAATAATTACTTTTTTTTAATGGCATACATAGTTTCTATTGAGAAATCAGCTGTCATTTTAGTTGCTTTCTCCTTAAAGAAAATATTTCTTTGACCCGTCTGGCTGATTTAAAACAATTTCTCTTCAATTTTGGGGGTTTGTTTTTAACAGTTAGATTCTTATATGCCTAGGAGTGGTTTTCTTTCTTTTTGTTTTTTTTTAAATATAAATGACTTAATTTGTCTTTACCATGTTTTAATTGAACTATGTCAACACTGAAAATTAAATCTACTCTTACACGAGTGTCCTACTCAGTTTTTTTTCTTTTCTTTCTTTCTTTCTTTATTTATTATACTTTAAGTTCTGGGGTACATGAGCAGAATGTGCAGGTTTGTTACATAGGTATACACGTGCCATGGTGGTTTGCTGCACCCATCAACCCATCATCTACATTAGGTATTTCTCCTAATGTTATCCCTCCACTTGCCCCTTACCCCCCAACAGACCCCAGTTTATGATGTTCCCCTCCCCGTGTCCATGTGTTCTCATAGTTCAACTCCCAAGTATGAGTGAGAACATGTGGTATTTGGTTTTCTGTTCTTGTGTTAGTTTACCGAGAATGATGCTTTCCAGCTTCATCCACGTTCCTGCACAGGACATAAACTTATCCTTTTTTATGGCTGCATAGTATTCCATGGTGTATATGTGCCACATTTTCTTTATCCGGTCTATCATTGATGGACATTTGGGTTGGTTCCAAGTCTTTGCTATTGTGAACAGTGCCACAATAAACATACGCGTGCATGTGTCTTTATAGTAGCATGATTTATAGTCCTTTGGGTATATACCCAGTAATGCAATTGCTGGGTCAAATGGTATTTCTGGTGCTAGGTCATTGAGGAATCGCCACATTGTTTTCCACAATGGTTGAACTAATTTACACTCCCACTAACAGTGTAAAAGCATTCTTATTTCTCCACATCCTCTCCAGCATCTGTTGTTTCCTAACTTTTTAATGATCATCATTCTAACTGGCATGAGATGGTATCTCATTGTGGTTTTGATTTGCATTTCTCTAATGACCAGTGATGATGAGCTTTTTAAAATGTTTGTTGGCTGCATAAATATCTTCTTTTGAGAAGTGTCTGTTCATATCCTTCACCTACTTTTTGATGGGTTTGTTTTTTTCTTGTAAATTTGTTTAAGTTCTTTGTAGATTCTGGATATTAGCCCTTTGTCAGATAGATAGATTGCAAAAATTTTCTCCCATTCTGTAGGTTACCTGTTCACTCTGATAATAGTTTCTTTTGCTATGCAGAAGTCAAGATAGGTCAAAAGCTAGTTCTCTTGCACCAGATAGCCAAGTTGTAAATATAAAGGAAAGCTTCTTGAAGGAAATTAAAAGTGCTACTCCTGTGAACACACAAATGCGAAGAAAGTGAAATAGCCTTATTGTTGATAAAGAGAACATTCTAGTGGTATAGACAGAGATCAGTTCAGTCACAACATTCCCTTAAACCAAAGCATAATCCAGAGCAAGGGCCTAACACTCTTCAATTCTGTGAAGGCCAAGAGAGGTGAGGAAGCTGCAAAAGAAACTGTGGAAGCTAGAAAAGGTGGGTTTATGGAGGTTTAAGGAAAGAAGCTATCTCTTTAACATAAAAGTGCAAGGTGAAGCAACAAGTGCTGATGTAGAAGCTGCAGCAAGTTATCCAGCTTGACGAATCCAGAAAATCTAGCTTAAATAATTGATAAAGATGATTACACTAAACAACAGATTTTCAATGCAGACTGAACAGTCTCCTGTTGGAAGAAGATGCCATCTAGGACCTTCATGGCTAGGAAGGAGAAGCCAATGCCTGGCTTTGAAGCTTCAAAGGACAAGATGACTCTCTTGTTAGGCCCCAATGCAGCTGGTGACTTTCAGTTGAAGCCCATGCTCCTTTATCATATTGAAAGTCCTAGGTCCCTTGAGTATTATGCTAAATCTATACTACCTGTGCTCTATAAATGGAACAACAGAGCCTGGATGAGAGCAAATTTGTTTACAGCATAGTTTACCTACTAAATATTTTAATCTCCCTGTTGAAACTTACTACTCAGAAAAATTTCTTTCAAAATATTACTGCTCACTGACAACACATCTAGTTGTCCAAGAGCTGGAGATGTACAAGGACATTGATACTGTTTTCATGCCTGCTAACACAACATCTATTCTGCAGCCCATGGATCAAGGAGTTATTTTGACTTTTATGACTTTTTATTTCAGAATTACATTTTGAAAGGCTATAGCTGCCATTGATAGTGATTCCTTTGGTGGATCTGAGCAAAGTAAACAGAAAACCTTCTGGAAAGGATTCACCATTTTAGAAGCCATTAGGAACATTAATGATTTATTGGAGGAAATAAAAATATCAACTTTACAGGAGTTTGAAAGAAGTTAATTCCAACCTTCATGGATGAGTTTGAGGGCTTCAAGACTTCAGTGGAGAAAGTCACTGTAGTTGTGGTGAAAATAGGTAGAGAACTATAATTAGAAGTGGTACCCTAAGATGTGACTGAATTGTTGCAATCTCCTGATAAAACTTGAACAGATGAGGAGTTGCTTCTTATGGATGAGCAAAGAAAGTGGTTTCTTGAGATGGACTCTTCATCCTGGTGAAGATGTTGTACATTGTTGAAATGACAAAAAGGATTTAGAATATTGCAGAAATTTAGTTGATTAAGCAGCAGCAAGTTTGGAGAGGATTGACTCAAAATTTGAAAGAAGTTTTACTCGGGGTAAAATGCTATCCAACAGCATCACATGGTACACAGAAATCTTTCTTGAAAGGAAGAGTCAATTGATTGGCAAACTTCACTGTCGTCTTATTTCAAGAAATTGCCATAGCCATCCCAGCCTTCAGCAACCACCACCCTGACGAGTCTGGAACCATCAACGTTGAGTCAAGACCCTCCGCCAGCAAAAAGGATTATGAGTAACTGAAGACTCAGATGATGATCAGCATTTTTTTTACCTATGTAGTATTTTCTAATTAAAGTCTGTACTTTGGTTTTTTAGACGTAATACTGTTGCACACTTAATCACATACCGGTATAGGGTAAACATAAATTTTATATGCACTGGCAAACCAAAATAATTTTGTGTGACTTACTTTATTGCAAGTGAGAAGAAGGGGAGAAGAGAGAAAAGTATGTGTGTGTGTGTGGTGTGTGTGTGTGTGTGTGTGAGAGAGAGAGGCTGTTGAGACTGTTTGAACTTTTAGATCCAAGTGTAAGTGTAACTCTGAATTTCAACCAATGGTAGTAAAACAGGATGCAAAGGAAAAAATCCAGATTGAAGAGTAAAAGACTTAAATTCTGGCACAATACGGATATATTGATAAAATTAAGGATCAGAGGGGACTCTATGAAATGAGGAGAGGGGATTTGTCTTAGATAAACTTTGCATCTTTATTTTCTCTGATGCTGAAGAAAGGAGAAAAGGATAATAAATATGCAGAGGCATGTTAACATGGAAAGAAGCCGAGGTGAAGAAGTTGGTATTTAATGGCTAAGATTACCTTCAGACACTAGGAAGAAAGGTTAGCAATCATTTGACACATAATCAACATGTTCATTGACTTTTTTCATAAACTGTATATGAGATGTTGCTTTCATGCAGATGCTCTGCTATATTCTACAGTTTATTCATTATAAATAGTAGAGAGAAATGTGGAAAGTAGTAGAAGATATGGAAAACCCTTGAAATATATTACATGCAAACACAAGATCCACACACACACACACACACACACACACCTTATGGGCATAGGTGCATTGTCTGCTGCAGCACTGCTGTTGGCGAATGCAGCAATAAGTAAACCAAAGCACTAGAATTAAATTCCTGCCTTGATGTCGTTAGCCAGCCAACTCATGATAGTGCTCAAAATGAACATGGTCATTCTTAGTCTGTATGTTTTTCTCCTTTTTTCCTTATTCCTTCCTTGTGAATATTTACAATGTGCTAGGCACAGGGATTACAAGTTTGAACAGGATTGATACCTCTGCCATGAAAGTGGTGAACAAAATAACAGAAGGATTAAGAAGGGACTGTATATTTCAGGCATCTGAAGTCTTGTATCTATTTTGCCTACTGTAGAAGTTTTTATAAGAACATTACTTATTGATAAATTGTCAAGACAGAATCAGCTGTGCTTATTTTTATTGAAACTGGAAAGTTGATTATGTCCAACAAGCTTGACAATTTATGTGGATAAACATTTGGAGAGAAATCAGTCTTTTAAAATAGTGTGCTCAGCTAGACTGCATCCAATTTTCTTTTATTTAACTAAAGATCAATAATTATATTTCAGCCTATATTTTTTTCCTTGCTACCCTCTCTCCACTTGGTAAGGGTTCATTAATCAAAAACCTTATTTGCTTTGCGTGTGTGTATGTGTGTGTGTGTGTGTCTGTGTGTGTGTGTTTGTGTTTGTGACAGTTAAAGGGCATTAAATTATTTGCAATGATTTCTTTATCTTCCTGAAAGGTTTTAGCACAGGGGAACTATTCACTGTGTGAGGTGAGTTGGAAGGGATATTAGTCCCTGTAGAGGTTACACAAACTATTGCACCAAACTACAAACTAGTGGTGGGAATGTAACATAATTCCAAAGGAAAATATTTCATGTACATTACCCTGTCATGTACTGCTCTCTGTAGGGTTTAAATTTCAATAGTGGCTGGCGTGACAGGATACACAAACATTGCCCAATATTTCATTCAGATTTTGCTTATATAACATCTAAAACTGGTCTGCTCAGAACTTTAATACCGTTGAAGGAAAGCTGCCACTGTCTCCTTATCACCTTTGAACACCAATTGTTGATTGGCTGTGTTGTCGATTCGTTTCCCACATGATATTGGAAGTCATAGTCATACCCAAGGCCTTTGCTTATTACCTCCATTTGTTTACTATTAAATCTGTTCTAGTTTTACTAGTTGGAAAAAAACCACAGTTGACGTGACCCTCTCCCTTATTTGCTATTTTATTTATATTTCAGTCTTGAATATAGAAAACAAAGATAGGAAAAAAAGAACTGGTTAAAATATTTTGTACATCATATCAAAACCTTTTCTAAACTCAGCAACTGATGTTCATACCCACAGGTTGATGATGCCTTCTCCAAATAATCCACTGGCTTTAGTCTGTTACTATAATAGAAAACCAACATTGCTCAGTTGAAAGAACACTTGAGCTGGGGACCAGAAATTTGGCTTTAGTTTCACCTCTTGCAATCATAATATGCACTGCCTCGAGTGTTCACTTAACTTTCCTGAACCTTGTAATTTTATAAAACAGGAACAACAATATGAACATATTTCCCATAGATCATCTTTAGAATCAAATAAGTTAGATTATGTGAAAGTGTTTTACACATTTGTATAGTACTGTACAAATGAAAATTATGACCATGGAGGTGAATTGCTATATTATCGATTTTGTTTACTTGTTTTAGATCTCAGGGGAACTATCTCTAGAGTCATATTGCCCAGAATAAGTTAGCATCGGTATTATCAGAAAAGTTCCATCTTGTCTTTCTCACAAGTATAGATTGATTTTGTTCATCAGTGAAATGATTCTTTTAAGACACATAGTGTTGTCATGCATTGTACATATTCATATATACTTTCATTGTTAACCAGAGAAAGTCCTAAAATTCAAATAGATTCACAGTAAACAATTCAGAAGAACAGAAGCTTTTATAAAACTTTCAGTTCTTTTCATTATTGTCGCAACCAGAGAGCTGGTACTTAATGCAAAAAGTTCTAATTGGCTCCATGCTTATTTAATAGTACTTTTAAAATACTTTTTTTTCCAGCAAATTTAATTATAATTCTTTTGCCACTCCTTGAATTATTTGGTCAAGAGTATTGTATTACCCTTTGCTAGTAATTAAGTTTTAATTTTCTGACATGTAAAATTTAAGTAACATAAGGTCTTCAAAAATATAGTTTTTATATATAAATTATATGAGCACTGAGAAATAAAGAATAGTTAGAAACTTCTAAAATTTTGTCTTTAAACAGTGGCAAGTCTAAAAGAACCTAAGTTCCAGGAAAGTTAACAACAGAATACTCCTCTAAAGCTATTCATGATAGGATATGGGTTGACTTGGTGATAGTCAATCTTGGGAGACCATATAGTTTACCTCTATGAGGTTCCACTGGGCATCACATGGCCACAACAACTTATTAGGTTCCTCTGAGTCTCACCAGTTTCTAGTTTTGCTCTGTATTATTACAATACTTTGAAATGGGGTATTGGGGATGAGTGAGGAATGGAAAAGTAGAGGGGATTTAAAAATGCATTAAAATTCCACTTTTAGGATATAGCCCTCACATTTTTATGGTTTTACTAAAATGAATGTGTTGTTATATACAAACAAGCAAAAATCTTATGTGTTGGGTTCGGTTAAAGAAATCTCATTTAAAACGCTAAATTTAAAAATATTAGTTATACTACATGTAGGCAATGAAGTAAAACGCCACGTACTCTTATATATTACCAGTGAGAATGTAAGTTACTGCAAACACTTTTAAAACTGTTTGCCAGTATCTAATAAATGTTAACATTCAAATACTCTATTATCCAGTTTTTCTACTTTTAGAGACATACCTAACAGAAACACATACACATGTATACCAAAAGGCATGTATAAGAATATTCATATTCATATTAATAGTACCAAACTAGAGACCCAAATGTCTGAATGACAAAACTATTTGTCTACAGCGATAGAAGTCAGAAAGCGATTACTTTGGGGGAAGAGGGAAGGGTTAGTGATGACGAGGAGGCATCAGGGAGCTTCTGGGATTCTGGTAATATTTTACCTCTTGGTCTAGGTAATAGTTACATAGGCATGTTAATTTTGTGATAATTCACTGAACTATACATTTGTAACTTGAGAACACTTCTGAATGTATATTATGCTTCAAAAGTTTTAAAATAAAAATGATATTTATCCAAGAATCAACCAAAGCATCAGTCAAATGTGAAAGTAGAATAAAGGCCTTTTGCAAAAGTCCCAAACAGCCTTTATAAAGAAAACTACTTACTGATATATCCTAGCAAATAGAGGGATAAACAAAGAGTCATGAAGATGTAGGATCTAGAAAGAGAGAATCTAGTTTGGGTGATAACAAAGGGAAATTCAACGTTATAACCATGAACAAGCCTAGGGAATGAGGGTCCTATGTAGACAAAAGGACAGAAAACTCCAGATGCTTAAGAAATTTATTGTTATCCCAGAGAAATGCAAGAATTTATGGATTCAATAAAAGCAAATCGTTCAAGAAAACAAAGGTTAATAGAAAAATAATGATGAATAAAATGCAGAAAGGTAAACAAAAGAAAGGAAATAAAACCAGAGAATGTTTGTTGGCTCTACCATGTACAGTATTTATACAGTTATAATAATATAATATAAATCCTGTTTATTATTATCCAAATACCAAGGTTTAAATTTGGTTTCAAAACAGATTTCAAATGTTGGTAACAACTTTGAAATGTGAAAATAAAATTGTGGATGACAGAAAGTTAGAGGCAGGAGTTGTATGAGAGTGAAAGACTGGTGGAGACATGGACACTTCCTTTTAAAAAGAGTGCAGTGACGAAGGTGTTGGCTATGATTGATTGGCCAAGGCTGAAATGTTGGAATGTGTTATTTAAAGTTGGAAAATGTAATCAACAGGATGACTAAAATCAGCCATCACTATTTGGAGGGGAATGGGGAAGTGGGCTATAAGTGAGTTAAATCCTCATCTATCCTATCAGGAATCAAATCATAATGTCAGACAAAATCAAGAAATAATAGAGTGAGAAAATCATTAAAAGATACAACAGTCTCACTGAGAAATTAAAAAAGCAATTAAGATTAAAAGTTGTTACTTCTGGAAAGTAGGACTGGGGAGGAGGTGCAGGTATCAGATAGGGGACTATTTATTTTCCTCATAAGCCCTTCTGTACTATATTTGATTTTTTAAATGAAGGGCAAATATTACTCAGAAAAACTCAATTAGTAAGTTTTAATGGTTTGTTGATTCCAATGTTTCCATTTATAAAAATGTTTAAATAACTTTGCATCTATATAAAAGTATGTTTGATTATTGGTGTAATTAATTACCACAAATTTCTTGGTTTAAAAAACCACAACTTTATTATCTTGCAGTTTTGTGTGTCAGAAGTCCAACAAAAGTCTCAGTGGGTTCAAATCAAGTTGGTGCTCCTTTCTGGAGGCTCTAGGGGAGAACCCATTTCTCTGCCTTTTTCAGCTTTGAGAGGCTTCCCACATTCCTTGCTTCATGACTCCCTTAATCAGTCTTCAAAAGCATCAGTGTCCAATCTCTCTAACCCTTCTTCCATAATCACATCTTTCTATCTTACTGATCACAGACAGAAAAATTCTCTGATTCCAGGAACTTGTGTGATTAGATCGGGCCTACCCAGATAATCCCTCTATCTCAAGGTCCGTAACCTTAATAACATCTACAAAATACTTCTTGCCATGTAAATTAACATATTCACAATTTCTGAGAATTATAGCATGAACATCTTTGAGGCCATTTTTTTTTTTTTCCCCACAAGAAAGTTAAAACTCAACTGTACCAAAAGTTATCTACAACCCTACCATACTGGTATATCCAGAAAAAAATATGTAAACTCCTAATTATAACATTAAAATCATGAAAATAAAGCCAAACTTGTGATGAAAACTCTTCCCATGCTTCCCCATCCCCAAGAAAAGAGAAGTTTGTATGTGTTTCTCAGGAGTCTTTGGTTTGTGCACACTGAGCATATTTTAGCTGGGTGGCTCCTGAGGGAATGGGATGAACACACACATTTGGTGTGAGGAAGCAAAAAGTGGTGAGATCTTATGAGAGAGACAAAGAGAGGAGTAGGGTTTGAGGAAGGGTTTCTACCTGTGGAATTAACTTGACGCCACTAGCATGCAGCACCTCCGATGCCATGGGATACCTTGGGCTCTGTACACATTATGCACCATATACAGTACCTTGGAAAGCACTGGAAATGATCCTGATGGACCTCCAAAGGACTCTGAGTTTGAACCATTGTGAGTATCGCCAATCCCCAACAAAAGTGAGTGACCAGTCAGTCATAGGGCTAGCACCCAGAAGCAGCTACAGACTACAAAGGCTGGACAGTTATGTCCTTGGGCAAAGAGTGCCCTGTTGTACTCCACTGTGTTGCACTTAGGACTTTTAGATGATCTCATTGAGTGGGAAAGAGAGACACCACAATATTCCAGCCCAATTTCTCACCAGTTAGGTGGAGAGGGAACAAGAAACAGATTAAATATGATATGAAAAAACAAAGGAAGGTGGCCGGGTATGGTGGCTTAAGCCTGTAATCCCAGCACTTTGGGAGGCCGAGGTGGGTGGATCATGAGGTCAGGAGATTGAGACCATCCTGGCTAACATGCTGAAACCCCGTCTCTACTAAAAATACAAAAAATTACCTGGGCGTGGTGGCGGGTGCCTTTACTCCCAGCTACTCGGGAGGCTGAGGCAAGAGAATGGTGTGAATCTGGGAGGCGGAGCTTGCAGTGAACCAAGATCGAGCCACTGCACTCCAGCCTGGGCGACAGAGCGAGACTCCATCTCAAAAAAAAAAAAAAAAAAAAAAAAGAAAAATAAGAAAAAAATAAAGGAATGTGATAATTTGTACACCTTCCTATCATGCACTAAAATTTATATCACATCCATCAGGTTTTTGTTGGTTCAACATAAGTAGGTGCTATTCGCTTCTAATTCTTGGGCAAAACAAGTATTTTTATACCTCTGTACCTTTGTTTATGCTGTTCTTCCTTCCCAGAATGTCCCTTCTCTCTCCCAGTCAGGCTTCAAATCCCAGCTCAGTAAAGACTTCCTGACCTAACTGGACTTCTTATTACCCTTTACTCTGAGTTCCTGTAGCATTCCTAACTATGAATCTCGACTCTGTTACAGCACTTGCCACATTGCATGAGACATTGTTCCCTGTCTTAGTTTCCTGATTGCTAGTGATAAATTAAGGTCTCAAAGGGGACAGGTATGTAAATATATAACTTACTTACTTTGAATCCTTATGTAAAACCAGGACTACCAAATGTGTTCCCCCAAAAGCAGATTATCCCTTTATATTGATATCATATTCAGGTCATGGGACCCTTCCAAACCTCTGGGTATAGTACTTTACACTGAATTATTGACTGTCTTCCTCCACAAGTTTGGCTAGCACAGTGCCAAGTAGGAGCCCTTGTGGGAGAAACTGCCTTTCTTGCTGGATAAAATCCAGAGCTTTCACATTGTGGAGGCCTCAAAAAGCATATGGATCTGGAATCTATAAGCAGTTCAGGAAATAAAACAAACATAAATGGCTGCACCAGTCTTGTGGACATCTATAGAAATGCTTCCTTCACCTTGTTAGAGCATAGAAACCCCAAATAAATTAGTGGAGGACAGGGAGGTGGGCTTTGGATGTAGTTTTACATTACTTCTCCAGAATGTACTAGATATGCAATATTGGAAAATTTATTTCATCTATGATTCTCAAACTTCTCTGTAAAATGAGAATTGAAAATGGTCTCTCCAAGGCTATTGTGATGTTTAATGAGATAGCATCTGAGTTTCCTGTTCTATTGCTTTGCTCATGACAACATGTAAAAATGCGAATTGACCTATCCTGGCTAAACCATGACTCATATCTAACACAAAGAGCACACATGTCCCTTTGTGCATGAAGGAAACTAATATTTTATTGAGAAGCTATTACATCTTACGCATTGTGTGATTTATGGATGGAATATAAAATAAACAAGATTCATCACCTTTTTTTTTCTCAAGATGCTTGAATCTTATTTGAAAATACAGGGTATAGATAAGGCAAATAGTCCAATATTTAAACATCAATGTGGGACACACTATAAAATAGCCACATGTCATCTAGTGAGGCATGCATTCTGTAGACTCCCAGCTGTTGTTAGTAGCATTACTTAATAATGTTGTTGTGACACAGGGGAGAAGAAGATGGTCTCAAAATCGACTTTTTGATGATAATAAAGACAATTCTTATTTAATGTTTTTGAATGACTAAATCTTCCAAACGGTTATCTAAGCCAAAAAATAGCTTTTATTTTAAACTATTGATCCTTGAACAATAACAGCTTGAGTAATCCTAAATGTTGAATCAATGAGGTGCTAAAAGGATGATCTGGGCCACTGATGGTTAAATAAAATCCTTTTCACTTCAGCCCTTGCTGAAGTTCCTTTAAAATTTTTCACATTCATTTTCCTGACATAAGTAATAGAATGTTGTTAAAAATAATGTACTCTGATGATAAGTTATGGGACATCATGGAATTATAAAAAGGGTAGAATATTGAGATGGACAATCAATGACCCTAAAACATTAAAAAGTTTTTTGGGGGGATTCTTAACCTCTCACATAAGATTTCTGGTTTTTGTCTCATCGTTTCGGGGATATTTTTGTGATGAGTCTTTCTATAAAATTAGAGTAAGCAAAATATTCCAATGCACTGAAAGCCATGGTTACCTGGGTTCCTATAAACCAGGATTTTTCTCCATCTGTTAGGTAAGATGTTGATAGAAAAGTCTTCTGCTATATTTGATGCCAAATTGCTAGCTTGGATTTAGAGATGAAGGTTTTTAAAAATGCAATGTACTAGCTACAGGTTTTAGTGCCAACCACAGAGATCAATATCATTTGTACACCACAGTGGGAGCATTTATTAAGAAATCACTCTGCCTCTGATTCCCAGGGAGAAAATCAAGCTTCACACTTTGTGTTTATGTGGCAGTTGTCTCCACAGATCACAGTGAGCCCTTGTGAAGTCCAAGTGAGCTGTGTTCTATGTAATGTGTGCTGTGCTTGTAACTTGAGAGTGTGAGGCTGGTTTCTTCCCATTCCCCTAAGCCCCTTCTTCTAGAATTCACTAATATTAGACTGATTCATTTTGGAGCTAAGAAGCCTTATTGGAAAGTAATTCAAAAAAGGGTTGACACCTGGAATACAGACCTACAATGGCATGACTGGCTGACTGAATGGCACCTGCAGGAAGCCAGATTGCTGTAGTGGACTGTGGGACCAGTGGGAAACTATCAACCCTGAGTGAAGATAAGCTAAACTCAGCCACAGGGCCTGATGGTTGGAGAAATACAGTGGTGCTAGGTAAAATATGGTGACTATCACTCAATCATGTAGAAACTTTGGATGAAGGTTGTATATGTTGAATAGAAAGATATATTTTATAAGAAGATAAATATTAACATGCATGTGTTACTAATCTTATACCCCTTATCATTTCCCAAGATTGATATATAGTCTTTGCTTATTCAACTTCTTTTCCTCCTCTGTATTCTAAAAAGATTTCTGCTTTCACCAAAGTTGTTCTTGAGATTTGTGATTTATAATCTTGTGAGTAGTTAGAAATGCGTGGTTGGCTAGTATATCAGGGAAAGTGATGTGCTGAGTTGAGGGTTGTGTTGAAGATGGGGAACTTTAGATGAGAACAAGGACTGGGTGATTTAGGGATAAGGGAAAGTGATGTTAAGGCCAGGAAATGATCCAGATTTTGTGGAGCTGGAAACTTATACAATAATTGAGATCTCCTTTGAGAGACAGAATGCAAAATTACAAAAAATTAGGTGTGAAATTGAGTGTTTATTTAGCAAAAGAAAA
The DNA here is from genome assembly GCF_009828535.3 of Hylobates moloch. Taxonomy (NCBI): domain Eukaryota; kingdom Metazoa; phylum Chordata; class Mammalia; order Primates; family Hylobatidae; genus Hylobates; species Hylobates moloch. The sequence continues at coordinate 10,969,561 of NW_026652286.1, read as the reverse complement.
TAAATCCCAATAAGTCCCAATGTTAAAGGGCAGATAAATATCACAAAAGTCACTGAATGCATAATACATTTATTAATTATTATTGCACACTTCGTTATGGACTGAATGCTTGTATCCCCTCTAAATTTATGTGTCTAAGCCCTAATCCCCCAATGTAATAGTTTTCGGAGATGGGGCCTTTGGGAGGTAATTAGGGTTAGATGAGCTCAAGAAGGTGTAACCTCATGATGGGATTCGTGTCTTTATAAGAGACATGAGAGAATAATCTCTCTCCTGCACACATGTAAAGGAGATCCTGCGAACACATGGTAAGATGGTGGTAGTCTGCAAGCCAAAAGAAGAAGCCTCAGAATGAAAACTAGCTTATCACCTTGATTTTGAACTTTCCAGCCTTCAGAACTGCGAGAAATAAATTTCTGTTGTTGAAGCCACTCAATCTATGATATTTTGTTATGGTAGTTCAAGAAGGCTAGAATATCTTTATACATATATTTTCACATATATATTATATATATCATATTTTTTCATACATATTTTTGGTTGTATATCTTGAGCATTTCTCTATACAAAAACATGTGTTCTTCTAAATATTTTCAGTCTTTATATAATTGGTTGAAGTGTGTATTTTATTAAAATTGTGATGTGACAATATATCAATTATCTCACGGATATAGTAATCATTTATAGAGTTGTGCCTTAAAACCAAAGAAATTCTGATAAATTCTATTTCCCATCAACAGACATGGTTCTTTTAAAATTGCAAATGCTGCATTATTACTTTCCTAAAAGAAGAGGATTTCTCTGTCTCCTCTACAGTTTTACATTTTTGATAATTTGAAGTATTTTCCACGTACTAGTTTCTGGCTCTCCAATTTCGAACCTGGTTTCTTCCTGACTACAAACAGTTCTGGTGCCTGGTGCTGTAGGACAGATTCACTTTGCAGCACAACCTCTGCTTCTGTGCCTTTGTGTTTACAATAGTGGGTGAGTTGACATGGTGGGCAGGAGGAGTATTCCTGAAAACCATTCCAACCTGGAAAAGCTAGAGATGACTATAAACCACATAAATATATTCTATTCAAACTACATGTATCTTAGATTTAACCATGCCTTAGATTTCCAAGATGCCCATAGTCCACTGTCACCCAACACAGGAGCAAGTGTGACAGAGGGGAAGTCAGATTTGGAAGAGACAACAATCTTAACTACAGTATTTTCACTTAAAATATTTTTCCAGATTTTACAAAAACATGATCACGTGAATATGTTGCTAGGGTCTTCCTTTTCCCTGTTGGTCTTCTGACTCATTGTCTTATCCATTTTTGAAAGTGGAATATTAAACTCTTTTTATTGAATTTTCTATTTGTCTCTTGAATTCTCTCAGTTTTTGCTTGATGTATTTTGGGTCTCTGTTGTTAGGTGCATATATAAGGTTATGTTTTCCTGATGGTATTATACTTTTATCATTATATAATTTTTCTCTTTATCTCTAATACATTTTTTGTTTTAAAATCTATTCTGTCTGATTTACTACAGCCACTTCTGCTCAGATACTTTCGAGGGAAATTGACAATTGTTGGTTTGATATTGCATAAAAGGCAATATCATTTTTATCTCTATATCAAAAACTCACTATGATGGGAGAAGGGAGAAAGTGTACATTAGAGAAATAAATATTGTATCATTTGGAATAAGTAACCTTTATTATAGCTCGATTCTTATTTGAATTTTAGTCAGTGAGGGAGGGTATTTTGATAGCTGTGTGAGGTGTCAGTTGCACAGATTGAATATTAAAAAAAACACTTCAAAGTTGTACTTTGGAATTCTTCTAGTTTGGGGTGAGGGAGGAAACAGTATGGGCTTGGGTTTTTCTTTTTCTGGAGTTCAACTCCAGTGAAATCATGAGAGCTTGCTTGTTGATGAGGATGATTTGTCTAAAGTTCCATCACCATCCAGCAAGATACCCAAGCTTGACATCTTGGAATGATCCGCAACTCCTCCTGATTTCCCATGTCCCACATCAGTACAGATGTGTGTTCAGCTCTGAAGTCTTGCCTGATTTATCGCTGTTTCTCACCTCTATCTTCCCTTCCTACAGAAGCTATTAGCCTCTGTATCCCCCAAACAGTTTTTATACCTCTGTTATGGCACTTCTCACATTGTATTTTAATTATCTTCTTTTATATCTAGATCTCCCAAGTACATTAGATAGTGAGTTTTTGAGAGGAAAAACTATATATTATTTAATCTTGGTATCTTTTATGTTCATGCTACATGCTTAATAGATGCTTAAACCTTTAAAAAATTTGAACATGACCATCCAATATATTTAGTTAGTTAATGCTAGAGTTTATTTGGAGAGTAAAAAAAGAAGAAAGAAAAAGGGTGCTTGTCACTACTTGTGTTTGTTATTATGAATGTCACCCTAGAACTTAGGAGAAATGGGTTATATAATGATATATTTAAATATTTATATATTTACTCATTGAGATAATCTATACTCATTAAAATAGTAATTGGCATATGTTCTTTTTGGCTTTTATGTTCTGCTTGGTGAAATTATGTATATTTGACATATAGCCAGATTTTATTTTAAATGGCTCTATACCAAATATAGTTTACAAAACAAGGACATTCATTGGGAACAGCAGTGTAAGAGCCCATTAGTAACTACAGGCTCTTAACAGATTGTTTGGTTGAAAATAGCTTACACTTAGTCTAGTGGAAGAAAGAATTTCTTCAAACTAGGATTTTCCTCTATCTCCATAGTTACTATGTTTGCCAGGTATCCAGGAATGTTGATAGGTCAAAATAGTTGATTAAAAAAAACAGCTTGGATTATTTCTACCAAATAGTTGAGATTCTTTTCAGGCCCAAGATAGAGAACCATAGAATCTTGAATTTAAAGGGATGTTTCAATCAACATAGCCTGACTTCCATATTTTACAAATAAAGAAAATGAAGTCATACGAATAGAAAGTGATTTTTTCAAAGGGCCAGAACCCACATTTTAAAAGTTCTAGCCTAGTAGTCTTTCCCCCACATCATTCAGCTTCTTACAAAGTATTTAACAAATAGATTCAATGCAATCTTCATCAAAATCCCAGATCTCTGTTTTGTAGTCAATGGCAACCTGAACTTAAAATGATCTAAGGGACCTAGAATAACCAAAATAATCTTGAAAAAGAACACAGTTGGAGGACTCACACTTCCTAGTCTCAAGTCTTAGCATAAAGCTACAGTGATTAAGACACTGTGGTACTGGCATAAGGATAAATATAAATATCAACAGAATAGAATTATAAATCCAGGAATCAGCTCTTACATTTATTCAATTGATTCAACAACAGTACCAAGACCATTCAATGAATTGAGAAATAATACTCTTTCTATCAATTTGTGCTGGGACAACTGGATATTCACACAAAAAAGCATAAATTTGGACTCCTTACCTCACATCTTATCTAAAATGAACTCCAAGTGAATAATAGATCTAAATAGAAGAGCTAAATCTGTAAAATCTTAGAAGAAAACATAAATATAGGTATAAACCTTTGTGACCTTGGTTTAGACAATATTGCTTCTCAGGTAGGACACAAAAAACACCAAAAACAAAAGAAAAACTTAGATAAATGGACATTATCACAACGAAAACCTTTGTACTTCAAAGTTTACCATCAGAAAAGTGAAATGACAATGCTGCAGGACTTTTCCTTAGTTCAACTAAAGATGGCGTCCTTGTCTGTCCCACTGCCACGAACAATTAGGCTCACAGACAGTTTGAAGGGTGACTGAAGCAGGGTTTTATTGGGTGAAAAGGGAAAAAAGGGGAGAAAACAGGGACTCTCGCAAGGCTATAGTCCCTGCTAGAGCACTTCCCACCTGGCAGTTTGAATCCTAGTTTCCACACGGGAAGAGGAGGGGCCAGGCTCCTTCTTGCTACAAAGGGCGTGAACTTCCCTAGGCCCCATCTCAGTGGGCAGGCTGGTTGGAGTTTCTCCAGGGACCCCCTCTCTCCGGGGCTGTCTCATTCCCCCCTCTAAACAAGTATATCTGATTGCTGTTAGATTAAGGATAAGGACAAAGACCCATCTTAACTGCTTCCTGCTGACAGGGGGGCACTGTTTTGGGGAAATGGCAGTCAGAGCTCCCTCAGGGGTCTATCTAAGGGTTCCCAGCAGAAGGGGCCATTGTCAGAGGCTCTGGTTGCATGACTGTTTGGAGTTTGATGGCCTGAAGGCAAGAAGAGACAAACCAGGTTATTAGAAAGCATGTATCAAAATGAAACAAGGGGAGGGGTAAGGACAGCTCAAAAATTCTGAGGCCTTTTACCAGTTTGCACAAGGAGGCCAAAAAGCTCGACTGGTAGACAAAAAGTTACCCTTTTGCCAGAATGTTGGGCTTCTGGGTTCCCTTCCCTGGAGCCCAGTCCTAAGCCAACCAGTTTAAGGTTTGGGAAATTAACTCTTTGCAGTTTGAAGGATGCCTCTGAGGGGAGTGTCTCATAGTATGGAGACAAAATTACCTATTAGTGAAGACAGGACAGAGGAGAAGAAAGGAAAAATGGCACCTTTTAAAGGAGTCCAAGGGGTTTAGGATGCATTTGAAAGGGGTACAGACTGAAGATGAATGGCTACCCATCTACAAAGAGGGGAGCAGGCATCCCTGATTCCCTTCTCTTCCTAGCAGGTACCTGGGGTAAGTAAGGGAGAGAGGGAAGAGCATTCTCTTTCCCTCTTCCCTCCTTGCATACCTGAGTTCCAGTGACCTTGGCAGGCACCACCATTAGTGTCAAAGCGACTTGCACCCATGAAGCAGGGGGACCTAGGGGGTGAGAATCATCTGCTCTTACCCACATACTCTCTATCTCCCATGCTATCAGTAGGCTTGACTTCCCGAGACCTCATTTATGCCATGGATACTAACATGGCCTTTATCCGTGAAACAGGAAGCTTGGGCTTGGCTTAATCTGGAGGAATCAGACACGCTCACCCGCGCTGTGCCTTTTAACCACTGTTGTCATTTGCCTCTGGATCCCTCAGATCCAGTTTCTTTCTTAGGGCTTTGACCCTAAGCTTGGAATTGAGTCTGGGACAAAAATGTGTTTCTGGGGGGTTGCATGGACTCTTTATCATAAGCCCAATGCTAAGGTGAAGCTGTGGAACTGAGTCTTCCTCCAACAAGGGAGAGGAAAGGATGTCTTGTGACACACTCGGATAACTGGTAGCTATAGTTATGCTTACTAGGATTTGGGAGCATGCTGCTTGGCTTTGGTAAGCTCCCTTGATCTTACTTTACCAAAAGAAAAACCTCCAAATGATGGGCATCCTATTTATTCCCATCACCTGGCAGAATTTGCAGGATAATTGCTCAGAACTAGAACATTGATCCAGATTTCTACAACAACACATAGAGTAGGAAAATATATTTGCACACTATATATCTGACATACGATTTGTATCTAGAAAAAAATATATATAAATCTTACAACTCAACAAATAAAAGGTGAATCACCCAGTTAAAAATAGGCAAAGGATTTGAATCAACATTTCTGAAAAAATATATATGAATAGCTAATAAGCACATGAAAAGATATTCAATACTATCAGTCATTAGGGAAATATAAATGAAAACTCTATGCCTCAGAAATTCTACTTATAGATGAGTACTTAAGAAAAATGAAGATCTATGTCTACCCAAAAATTATACTAAAATATTCATTGTAGCATTATTCATGATAACAAAAAGGTACAAACAACCCAAATGTCCATCAACTGATAAATGAATGAAGAGAATGTAATCATATAATGCAATATTAATTATTTGGCAATGAAAAGGAATAACATGCTGAGTAATACCACAACACAGATGAGCCTTGAAAAAATTATGCCAAATAGAAGAAACCAGTCGCAAAAGACATTCTAGATGTTTACATAAAATATCTAGAATAGGCAAAGTCCTATAGACAACATCTAGTTTATTGGTTACCAGTGGCATAGTAAAGGGGGAAAGCAAAGTGGTGGAGTTTTGCTTGGAGTGATGAAAATGCTCTAATGTTAGATAATGTTGACTGTTGTATGACTAAAAATGTGCCAAAATCCACTGAATTTGACATTTTCAAAAGACTGAGTTTTATGGTATGTAAATTATCTCAATAAAGATTCTATATCTATATATCTATATATAGATATCTATATTATATCTCTTTATTATATATCTCTATATTATATATAGAGATATGTATATATCTCTATATATGTATATATACATATCTCTATATATATCTCTATATATAATATACAGATATATATATCTATATATAATATAGAGATATATATATCTATATATAGATATATATATCTCTCTATATATATCTATATATAATATAGAGATATATAATCTCTCTATATCTCTATATTATATATATATAGAGAGATATATATATAAAAAACTTCTATGTGTCAAGAACTATTAGTAACTCCATTTTGTGAATTAGAAAATTTAGGCACTGGCCTAATTTTGGCATTTACCTAAAAATCATATTGATAATGAACAGCGACTCCAGGATTTGAGTCCAGCTGATCCTTTATCCTACTCCAGGCCTTCATCTTAAACTCAGCTTAATTGTTGACTTATGGGTTATTAGGGGTTATATTATTGCTATGATGGAATCATGTGGTGTTGTACCCCTAGGATATATATAGTGAGTGAGGAGGCAGTATAATAAACAACCTGGAATCAGTGGCTGAATATCCTTGCTTATATAGAATCAACAGTGGCTTTCCATGAAACTAGGTTAAAAAAGCATAAATCTTTCTTCTTATATAATTATCCCATTTGGAAAATAAAATGTACAAATGAAACTCTGTGACTTGCTATTGTGTCAAAGCAGAAAGTGCCTTCTGCATAGAAAACCATGTCAAAAAACCCCCAAGCCTCACTCTCATTATGGACCAAATGACATTTTTCCAAGGTAGAGGTGATAATGTATTCTCAGGTTTCTGAATATCAAACTATGAGGGTACTCAGGGACCTCCCGAACATATATTTCAAAGATAAAAATCTTTTCATCTTCAGAGAATCAACTCACTATTCAACAAAGATGATTATAAAATAAGACAAATGGAATTATTCTGCCTCACAGTTGCCATATAAAAATACATGTATATATACCAAAGTAGTTGAGAAAGATTAGAAGTTTGTGTACCTGAAATAAAATACATTACAAAAGTTACAAATGAGTCTTTGGAGATGCTGCCCGCTACTGTTTCTCATTAACAAGAGGAATGAGCAAGGGGGAGGGAATCAAAGGGATGTGTCTACAAAAAAGAGAGCAATGTTTAAAAGCAAAGGTTCTAGAATTTAGAGTTCAATCTTCTAGGTTCTAAATCTGTCCTTTACTCTCTGTGTGCCTTGGTTTCCTAATGGATAAAATCAAGATAATGACAGTGCTTATATCAAGTGGCTGTAGGAAGGATAAAAACGACAGAAGGAAAGGGTTTCCTGTTGATAGTTGGTACATTGTATGTTATTGATATGTATTAGCTATTATCCTTATAAATATTCATAAATAATACACTAGAACTGTGTTTTTCAATAAAGTATCCCATAGTCATGTGTGGCTATTTAAAGTTAAATGTAGATTGATAAAAACAAGATGAAATTATGAACTCAGTTCCTTAGCTGCACTAGCCATGTTGCAAGTGCTCAGTAGTCACATATGGCTAGTGGCCACCATATTGCAGAAGAATTATATCCATCATCACAGATATCAAAGTCTCAGTGACAAATAGCAAGCACTGTAGCCTCTCTAATTTGATTGAAGGTGAAAAAGAGATCTTTCCCCTTCTTCCACCACTGGGTCTGGAAATGCACAAGGCAGTGACAGCTCTCTCACAAGAAATCCTCTCTCACAAAGCCATTCCCCTTCAACTCTTAAATGCTCTCCAAGAGAATGCTGGGCTTCTGCCAGCTGAATTTGTTTTACAGTTACCTAGCCAGTACTCTTAGGTGGTCCCGTACCAGACTTAGAATATAAGACCACTTAGCAACTATTACATTATTGCCAAGATTTAGAACCTCTGCCAGAATTTTCATTTTATCAGCTGTCCCTACTGCATCAATGTGTGTCCTTCTTCTAGTCTCCCTTAAACTTCTAACTTCTGAGTTCTGGATTTATGTGATCTAAAAAACCAAGTAACCAAACCTAATATATAAGAGTAAGACTCTAGAAAGGGCTGTTAGTCCTATGCAAGAATGTCAATGCATAAACACTTAAAGACTTTTTAAAAAAAATAAATTTCTTCCTGGCCCCTGCCTGGAGACCTAAGACTGCCACAGTTCCTATCCTGTGGAAAAGGCTTTATTTGCAATATCAGAGATCAATAAAGATGTATGAAGTGATTCTTTGAAAAAAGTATAAGAAATAGAAGAGTAATAGAAGTGAGATTAAAAAATGCCTTCACCTAGCAAATCTGCGAAGTATGCAAATTTAGACAAATGGCCAATTCCATTCAGTCATGGGCAAATTATGCCAAATCATTCATAAGTTGGCAAAAATCCATCCTTCAACTATAAACCACAAAGAATTCACTTTACATAACCCAGTTCAGTATGCTTAATCATGTGTTCATTATAATGTATAACCAAATACATTTTAGGCTCTCTATACACATATACCAGCTTGAGGAAAAGAGATGAAATCATCTAAATGAACATTTCTTGTTTGAATGCAAATGATGTATTTCTTGCAAAGCTGATTTATTGAGAGGTATGCATGAGAAATCAACTAAGTTAGGCTACATAGGATGGACCTCTGCTATCTTAGTAGACTTATTAGGAAGATCCTAATCCTTCTCATGGTAGACGTGCTGCACTACCGTTTTGATGTTAATGTTCTAATACTTTCTGTGTGCAGAGACATCTATAAGGCTTCTGCTTCTGGGAAGTGAGACACAACTACTCTCTAGTCCCTGAAGCCTCTCTGGAGTTTTTCCAAGACTCAGGCTAAAGATTACAGGGGGTAACAACACTACCCTGCTATTAGAGCTATCACTTCTCCTCTCTGGTTTTTCTCCTTTCTCAGTCATTCAATTCACCTTATTTTGGATGGGTAAACTTGCTTTTGTGTCATTATGAAATTATCCTCAAACTGTGTTTATGAAATAAAGTTTATATATCTTCTGGGTCTTAGTTCTTAATAGCTAAAGGCAAGCTTTTAGAACGCAACAAACCCTTTCTCTTTCAAAAATCTAGGGTCTCACAAATCAAAAGCACCTTTCTTTTAAGAGTCCATTTATTTCTAAGTTTCAGAATTCAATTTTGAACCTTGAAGTCAATAATTGCTGTTTTGCCATCCCTCTAAAGCAATGGAATTCATTGAATAATAAATGGGAAAAGGGTCTCTGGGCAACTAGAATACAATACAGCATTTCAATCTTAGGACATAGCTAACAATCAAAGTGCCACACTGGTGATACAAATAACACATGCTGTAGACATTTAGAAGATGGAGAGGTTTGCAGGGGATGAAAGGGTCAGAGGAAACTTCATGGTGCTGGAAAAACTGAGCTAGGCCAGGGTGGATGGTTTGGGTTTTGGTAGGAAAAAAAGAAGAAGGGGTCATATCTAGCACAGGCAGAAGTGCACAAAGGAAAAAGATCCATTCAATATGCCAGAGAGGGGCATTCATATGGGAAAGTCACAGAGATGTGTAGTAGCTGAATGCTTTGAATGGCAGCCTGAAAAGTTAGGGCCACCTTTTCAGTTGCAGACAGGTACACTGTGACTTGCTGCGAACTGTTAGACACCTGAGTGAGAGATGTAGTTGCAACTTATCCTCCCGAGCCCAAACCTCATCTGAGATCTCTAAGCTGCAGAATAGCACATTTGTAGAGCACCTTTGTGTCACCAAACCTTTGCCTATATATCACATATAATTCTCAAGCCAACCCTGTTGATATGGTTTGGCTGTGTCCCCACCCAAATCTCATCTTGAATTGTAGCTCCCATAATTCCCACATGTCATGGAAGGAACCTGGTGGGAGGTAATTGAATCATGGGGTGAGTTTTCCCATTCTGTTCTTGTGATAGTGAATAAGTCTCATGAGATCTGATGGTTTTATAAAGGGCAGTTCCCCTGCACATGCTGTCTTGCCTGCCACCATGTAAGAAGTGCCTTTGTTTTTCGTTTGCCTTCTGCCATGATTGTGAGGCCCACCCAGCCATGTGGAACTGTGAGTCCATTAAACTTCTTTTTCTTTATAAATTACCCAGTCTTGGGTATTTCTTCATAGCAGTGTGAAAATGGACTAATACACCTGTGAAGGATCTATTCTCCCACCTCCACCTTACAGAAGGAATGGACTTAGCATATCTTGAAATTTTTTCATAAGTAGTTCACCTTTTGTGTTTATTACTTAGTAATTGGCTCAATTTGAGGATGGATAGAGAATGTATGGATGAGTGTTTGGTTGAGTGTGTGTGGTGTGTGCATGTGTACATTTGTGTGGTATTTATGTGATATGTGGTATGTGGCAGGTATGTGGTATATATATATGTCCTATATATACACAGATCACACACATACACACACACACACATATGTATATATATATGATACATGTCTGTGGTGTGGTCCGTTCCTTGTATGAGTGATGTGTGATGTGTGTGTGGTATGATCTGTTCCTTGTATGAGTGATGTGTGATGTGTGTGCGTGTGTGTGTGCGTGTGTGTGTGTGAGCTTGTGCTGCAGTATTTAAGAGTAACAGCTCTGGAGGCAAATTGCGGGAACTGATGGCTGTCTTCACTCATGGGCAAATAACTTCTTTGTGCCTTAGTTTCCTTTTCTGTAAAAATAGGGTAATGATAGTGCCTACCCTAAAGATATGTTATAAATTACTATACGTAAGGCATTTGGAACTATGCCTAGTACATAGGTGATGCTCAGTAAATATTAGCTGTTTGGTTACATCACTTGTACTTGGGTTTTTGGTGACATTTAAAGGTCTGTCTGCCCTTTCTGCTAGTTGACAGCACCTTTGAAGCAGCAGACAGTGACAGTATATCATAGAACTGTCAGATCTAGGCTAACAGAGAAGATTTTTCTTCATGTCCTTGCTGATCTCCAGCATTACTCTATTCATCCATGAATTCACTGCAGATTCTGACAACACACAAAATCCAGAGCAGCTTGGTTTTTCAGATACCTGACTGGGCTGATGAAGAAGAGTCAGCACTCTAGTTTGCACCACTAGTAATAAAAGAAAGCAAATATTTCACAAGGACAGTTAGGTGGATGGCTATCAATGTTAATCAACCACCACTGCAGCTCATTAATAGTAGTAGGTGTTTGGGTAAGAGACAGTATGTTAGCTGCTTATGTAATCTTTTATTTAGAAAAGAGAAATGCCTGTGAAAACACTCTGGGTTTCCACTTAGAATGAGTGGGGACACATCTGGCTGATGATTGAAAGACTGACATTTCAGTAGGCAGCAAGGAGCCAGAGGTTGAGGAAAACTCATTTCCTCTTATTGCAACCTGATCCAGAGTGGTTTTTAGGGCATGGACAATGACAGCTCACCTGAAGACATTATATACTTGTCAGGATTATTTTGTCCAGATTATCAACTACAGAGTAGAAAAATTAGTCATAATTTAATAATAAAAAGACCTTCCAATTTCAATAACTGGACAAATGCACAAAGAGGCGTATATAAAATATATTTATCTCCTGACTATCAAACATAGTCATCTCTCTTCTGTCTTTGTCTCTATTTTATTACTGTCTTCCCCTCCAGATGGTAAGGTTGATGAGTACAGAAATTTTGCCTCTCTTTCTTATGGCTGTATTTTCTCAACCTGAAATAATTCCAGACACATTGCAGGTAGTCTATACTTAGCTGTTGAGTAATTAAATGAATTCATGAAAAAAAAAAACCACTTAAATGTCCAGAGAGAAAGTTTGGTAAAATATAACACAGCACTTCCATACACAGGAAAAAAATGAAGCCATTAAAAGTGATAACGCACATTTAAACCCCTATGTTGATATGGAAAGACACAATTATATATTTAGTAAAAAAGTATCTTGCAAAGCAGTTTATAATTACATATATGTATTTCATACATTTGCTTATAAAAATCTGTAGACTATCAGTAGTGATCTTTGGGTGGGGAGGCAATGGGAGACTTATTTCTTACTTATACCTTTCTGTATTGTCTGAAAAATTTAAATATAAGCATGGATTTCTTTAAAATTCAGAAAAGTAGTTTTCTTTAAAATAGATCCTTTTTTTGAGCTTACAAACCCTTCCTTGAAAGCCTTTCTGCTCTAATTTGCTGCAGCTGCTGAGGGCAACAGAAACTTGGCGCTTGAGATTTTTGAGAAGTATCCAGATAATTTCTTCTGCTTAATTAGCATGGGGTTGAACTTGTTGGAGCTTCAGAAGAAAAAAACAAACGCCAGCTCCTGGCATAAAGTAGCCCCTCAACACATGCTTGTTAAGTGAAATGAATAAAGTTGGAGACTTACACATGGCTTGTTCTTTATTGAAGTAGTTCCCGTTGGCTACAGGTTGAAAGACTTGATCAGTGGCATTCTGGAGAACCATGACAGTTACCCCAAGTTCAAGGTCTTGCCTATCCCCTCAAATGTATTTTTTTCAAAATCTCACCCTTGCAGATTAGATAAGAATGAATGAAAATGGCCTGGTTAGTAATATTAATCTTTTTAATGTGGGAATCAGCTTATGTATTTTATAATAGAATTAGACTGAGTTCCAGATCACAGTTTTTGAGTGTTGAACTGGTACTAAAATCATTGCTACCATCTTTGCCTTCTGAGATTTTACAAAGTCTGAGAGTTTTAAAATTTAATAAGGACCACAGTCATTTCAGGCCTAGGTCAGTGGGAGACATAGCCTATCAATGAAGTATTAAAATAACCACTGAAGTTACGTTGTCTCTTACTGTATACCAGTCACTGGGCTAAATGTGTTACTTGCATTTTCTCACTTAATCCTCCTGGCCACCCTCTAGGGTGGATGCCATTATTATCCCTGTTTTAGAGGTGTTGTAGCTATCATTAAGGGGACATTAATACCCTGCTTGAGGTCATACATGTGGACTTAATATGACACATCTGGGACACGCAGCCAGCTCTCACCCACTATAGAGACTGTCCTCTTAAACCATTCTATACTGTCTTTCTGCCTGTTACATTTTTTTAATTCATCAGTAAGGGAACAATCTACTTTATGCACGTTCCTGATCTCTTCTGGTTCCCAAATGGTCCCATGTGAGATCATTCCAGAAAGATTTGGAGACCTTGCCAACAGCAGGGCTGTTTCACAAAAAGAGTATATTAAACCTGCTTTGCTTTGTTGTCAATGTTGCTTTGAGTCTCGAATTTAGGCTGTTCAAGTTAAAACTCATAAATCTTTTTAGATAGTATCTGGAAATACAGAGCTACATTTAAGGATTGTGTGACATGCTGGTTTAATTAGCCAACAGAGAAGCAAAAAGTATATTCTTTTGGAAGGATGCCTTCTTTATTGACCTTACATAAATGGAAAGAAATCTGGTTCATCTGATTTCACTTAATTGATTTCCTATTTAAAGGGAAAATAGGATGTTTGTAGTTATAAACATATATCTCATTAGCTAGAACCTTGCACAGTTTCTTCATTAAGTCATTATTATTTAGGACAGCAAGAGGTAAGTTTGTTTGCAATAGCCTATGCATATAATGATGCAGAAATAGAACAATTAATTTTTCAACATAAAATATCACAGAGTGAACACAGGCACCCCAATATAAGAGAGAAGTCATTTAAGTATTGAAAACGGGACATGGAGACCAGTTAATTGCCAGGATCTGAAAGTCAGCGGTCTAATCCGATTAAATATGTAAATGCTGCAGTGGTGTTCATTTTCAGTGTCCTTTAGGGCTAATAATTAAATGATGGATTTAGAAATTAATTGCTAGGTAGTGGAGTGCATGTGCAGAAAACATGGAGTCCTTTCACCAGCTGTGCCCACTTGCAAGTTCTATGGCCTTGCTCGTTTCTGACTTGGCCATAAAGGAAGCGAAAAGAAATTTACACCAAGAAAAAATAACCTCCTTCCTCTGCCTTCTCTCTGACATGACAGTCAAAATGAGAGAATCTTCTCCCTTGAGGACAGTGCTGTATTGCTGCTTGACTTGTAATAAGTGTCAGGAGAATAGCACTAGGGAAAGATGAAAACCGAATCTTAGCAGTCTTGTTCCTCCTGCTAGAGAAGAAAATGCCTGTGTAAACCTGGGTGTCTGGTTCATAATGGAAAAAGTCTCTGCCTGCCTGCATCAGCCTACAGCCATCTCCACCTCCTTCAGCTCCCAGAGGGAACGTTGTCTTAATGGTGCACCCAGAGCATCTCTTCCATTGTCGTCTTGACTTATTTAGCTTACTGCATACCTAAGCCTGTTTCTTCTAGATAACTGTATAAGGAGAGCCAGGGATGTTGGGTGACATGTGATTTCTTGCTAGTATTTTGGCTCCATATACTGTAGTCATGTGCTGGCATGCTCTGGGTGGGGTCGCTCAGGTACCAGTCTGCCTCTCGGCTCCATCCTAGACAGGTAGGCTGGAAGAGTAGCCTGATTGCATTCTAACTACATATGACCCTTCCTTCTATTGGGTAAACTCATAGCACATTGTTTGTAAATTTGTTATATTATTTATTTGAATCATCCTTGAATGGTACTGTGTGCCTAGTACAGGGCCTTACATGTTCCATAAAGATCTCATAAAGAGTTAGAGAATATGGAATTAAATGAATAAATGCATGATGAGGAGAAAATACAAAGTTCTGTCTTCTTAGTAGGTATTGGTCAAAGTAAAAGAAAATTAGAAACATTTTGTATTGAAATCAGCATATCAACTGAGAGACATTCAGATTCAATTCAGATTTAGTTCCAATTAACTTGTTTTTTTTTTTTTTACTCTTAATGTTTTAAAAATAGAGCATGCTTGTGGCAACAAGTTCAAATAATAAAAACTAAGATGTATATATCACATTTGTAGGGAGTCCTGATATGTGGGGGATATTTTCTTAAGCACTTGTCAATACTATCTTTTTTGGGGTGTAATTTACTTGAAAGTACTTTGTACATTTAGACATTGTAAGTGCCAGCTTCCTTCTCTCAATAGCTGACAGCTCTGTATTGTAGGGGACCACAGAAGAGTGTCTTATGATTCTTTACATTCCTGGCAAGTTTAATGCCATCCCTTGTATATAATAGGTGTTTAGTGTTTGTTAGTTGAACAGAACAGACAAACACATTGGACCTCACCTATCTGGGGTTTCATTTATTATTTCTCAATGAAGAAAGTTACAAGAGATGTTAGAAATGGCCAAAGCTCAACGTAGTGAGTGAGTTTGTGATAGGAATTTTAGACATGAGTAATGGGAGATATTTTGAGCTGAGTCGATTGTTTTATCATGTCAGGTGAGCAGCTTTCTCTATGCCTACAGTAAAGGCTGCCTATGACTTCTGTTAAAACCTATTGTGTGTGCTCCTTCTTTTTATGGAAAGGCAAAATTGATAGGAATAGAGAACATAGGGTTTGAATTCAAACCAACCTGGGCTTGAATCCCTACCCTACTGCTGATTAGCTGCTTGTCACTACTGGACAGCTTTCTAAAGCATCTGGACTCAAAGAATCACAAGAATGAAACACATAGGTATGGTGGAAATCCGAGATAATATGACTTACATGGTATATTGTAGGCACTCAGTGATGATTACTGTTTTAATAGTTTTTATTTCAGAAAGCCATATATTCATGGAATATTTCATAGTGTTTGTAAGGTACCTATGGAGTTCTAATAAAACAAACACATTTCATTCTTTTTAACAACTTATTTAGATTGGTAAATAATAATTATATGTATTGATAGGGTACAATGTGATATTTTGCCCAATTGTACACTGTAGAAAGAGTGAGTCAAGCCAATTAACATATTTATCACCTCACCAACTTTTTTGTGGTGAGAACATTAAAAATCTAGTATTTAGCAGTTATGAAATACATAATACATTATTATTAACTGTGACCATGCAGTACAATAGATCACTAAAATTCATAAGTGAAGTAAGCCAGGCACAGGAAGACAAATACTGTATGATTTCAGTATAAAAAATTGTAAAAGTATAAAAATATACTTTTTATATAAAAGTATTAAAAGGTCTATTTCATATAAATAGAGAGTAGAAATGTGGTTACCAGAGGCTGATGTGGAGGAGGGATTGGAAAAAGGGAGATTCTGATTAAAGAGTTACAAAGTTTCAGTTAGACTGGAGCAGTACATTTTAGTGACATATTTCAGCCATCTTTCGGCATCCCAAATGTCGAGTCTGCTCTGGCTGCCATAACAAAATACCATAGACTATGATGTGGCTTGAAGAACAGAAATGTATTTTCTCACAGTTCGGAAGGCTGGATGGCTGAGATCAGGGTGTGAGCATGGTTGGGTTCTGGTGAAGGCTCTTCTTCTTGACTTGCAGATGGCCGACTTCTCACTTTTGTTGTTGCAGAGAGAGAGAAAGGGAAAGAGAGAGAGAGTGTGCGTGTGAGCATGAGCATGCTAGCATTTGGGCTGTTATAACAAAATACTATAAATTTGGTTGCTTATAAGCAACAGAAACTTACTTTTCACAGTTGTGGGGGCTGGGAAGTCCAAGATCAAGGCACCAGCAGATTTAGTGTCTGGCGAGGAACTGCTTTCTCACAGATGGCACCTTCTTGCTGTGTCCTCACATGGTTGAAGGGGCAAGGCAGCTTTCTGAAGCCTCTTTTATCACTAATCCTATTCATAAGGGCTTTACCCTCATGACCTAATCATCTCCTAGAAGACCCCATGTCCAATACCATCATCTTGGGGGCTAGGATTTCAATATATGAGTTTTGGGGGGACACAAACATTCAGACCCTAGCAGGAGCAGTGGGTTTATGCAGAGGGTTTTGAAGCTCAATGGGCCATGGTCTTGTTTGATTGCTATGTCTAAGTGATTAGCAGGTTTGTCATTTGAATTTTAAAATTCCTTAAATTAAAGTGAGAAGGTAGTGAGAGTGGCTAACGGCAGGGTACACAAGTGTCATTAAATTCTTGGACTGCCATTAGTGTCAAGGCAGTACTATTCCCTTGCTCTAAGATATTTGACCAGAAGTGTGCAAAGTGGAGGTTGGAGGTTAAGTGGTTGTATTTAAATGGACGATGTCCACATATATTATGGTAGAACATAAGGGCTCATCACTAGACAGGGATTTAGTGAAGGCAGAACACAGAAATCCACATGCCTCCACTTCTGGCATTTCTGGGTATTGTGAACATTATCTAATTTTGGGCCCACCTCCTTAATGATCTTGAAAATTATCTTTAGGTGACCTAGCTTTGAAGTCAAGTTATGTTTGTTACCAGCTACATGATCCTGGACTAATCACAAAACCTCACTGAGCCTCAATTTCTTATTCTTAATGATGTAGTTTAAGGATACCTTACTCAGACAAGGACTACAAATCAGATAAGGTAATGAATAGAAGAACACAGAGCAAAGGTACTTACACATAGTAGGCACTCAATTAAGGTTTATTGATTCTGACAATGAATTTGTTTGCCTATTCATCACTGAAGAGTAAGTACCAGATAATATTCATGACTGTATGAGCAGTCAAATGGATATGCTTGACTTCCAATTCTGAAAAGATGATTACTTTATAAAAAGAAAATTAAAAGTTATTTCAATAACTCAGGTCCCGAGTCTCTTCTCTGAAACTCTTGGAGAAAGGTGTATTTAGCAATTTAAAAACATTCAGCTGTTATAAAGGTAATATAATACATATGCTGGGTGTGGTACCATTAGTGGGTCTAAAGAAACATCTCATAATCAAACACATTAATAGTTCTTTAGTGAAATGTGTAAATATTTACACTGAGTGGTTTATACGAAGACCATGAATAGCCTCACACCAGTCCACGCCAGGTTTTGCCACAAAAGAATTTCATTTGAGGTCAGGTTTTACTGCCAAATGAATTATGAAGAAAAGTTTGATTTTTGAAACTTCTTGAAGAAGTTTTGGACTTGCAGGAGGGATTGAGCATCTGTATTATTAAATAACTTTTGATATTACTTTTATAAAGTAATACTGACTTTTTGGAGTTGAGTTCATTGCTATATAACTTGTCTATAGGTGTTAGATTATAAAAATAAAATTTAAATGCTGGCTTCCCAGTAAGAAATGCAAATCCCAGGACATTCAAATACCTAGGTAATTAGAGTTTTATGGATTCCTGACTATCAAATGATGAGTATCCAGGCTCACAGCCTTACCCAATGTACATCTATGCTGTGGCCTGTGATCTTCTCATGTGTAATTTGCTGCTTTTGAGGTAATAGAAGATCTTACGATATAGCTTTCATTGGATAATGCTCACAGCAGGGAATAACAGTTTGAAAAGTAATCACTTAGCTTTTATTTACTCTTTGAGGAATCACACTCAGGCTATCATAAAGGAGTACAGTTGACGTGGATTCCTGTGCAAATGGGGAAACATTCTGTTCAACTACTCTTTCCAAGCTCAAAAATTTGATAATTGACTTCAAATAAAAGGCAGACCAAACAGTGCCTGTCTGTGATACTCACAGTACAGAAGAGAAACCTTTGTTTTTTTCCTCTGAGCTCTTTCCTGCATCACAACATTTCCTGGGATGATCTTTACCTGCAGTTATTAAATTTACCTGCTCATCAAAATCAACAGGAAAAAAAAAGTCAGATTTTCAGTATACTATCCTAAGAAATTCAGTAAGGGTGGGAACCTAAAAATCCCCTCGTTTGTTTAATTTTTGTGCTGTACAGTTAAGTTTGACAATGAGAATTCAACCTTCAGCTTGAGGTTACAGCACTAAAAATCTTGTTTGGGAAGAGAAAGTCAAAGTACACAGTAGTCAACTGCAGATTCTATAGGAGCCCTACACTTTGAAATTTCCAAAAGAATTTTGAGAATTGAACACTAAAGATTTATTGGATCCAAAGTCTCCCTTGTATCTATGTTATAAAATGTCCTTCCCAATCATGTAAGTGGGGAGCCTAGCCAGTGGGAGGAAGATGTCCTCATAGAGGAGTTGCTTTTGAACTTCATTCTTGTCTTTTTCTCTGGCCTCACAGTGTTCATCTGTGAGGTTCTTTGGGGAAAATATGCTAGAGGGGGCTTTATCACAACACTCCACATATACCTGGCTTGGTTTACTGCAAAGGCTACAGCTCAGATGCTTACAGGTGCTGAAGAGGCAACTTAAATTTATGAATTGTTGCACTATGTAGAGAATCTGGCAAATTCTTCTAAAATTGGGAAAGTCCACTTAATATCCAGTCAATTATTGCCAGGTGGAACTGTGAGCCTAGTAGCCCAGATTTTTGTTTTTTAATTTTAAAGAGAAAAATCTGGGCCTTTATGTGAAATCTTCCAGTTTGTAAATGAAGACAATTCTACAACTCTATTAGGTACTATTATTATCTCCATTTTGCAGGTAAGGAGACATATTCAGGGAATGTGATAATTTGAATTATTCAGCAAATATTCATCCTGCAAATTCCTTCTCCCCTAACTAGAGACAGTATACATTTCTCTGATCCACTGATGTTGGACTTGGCCATTTGACTTGTTAAGACCCACAGAATGTGAGCAGAAGTGACAGCCTGCCAGTTACCAGCTAAGGGCAAAAGAAGGTCTGGTGGATCTGTATTTCTGACATTCTGACTAGCCTGCTGGTCCAAAGAGGATATGAGACACACGGAGATAACATGATCTCCAACTGCTTGCAGCTTGAAGCTGAGCCTAGTCCAACCTGGCCTAGACCAGTCAACCCCTGGTGACCCTCAGATGCATGAGCAAGAACAAATGACAGTTGTTCACATATCTAATTTTAGATAAGATAACAGATATAGGGAGTTTATAAGTTGCCTAAGGTTACATACGAGTCATTGGTTTGTTTGGTCAGGATTTGAACCTGGGTGTGCTAAATCTAAAGCCCATAACTATTAGTGTGCTGTGTTAGACCACTGACAATGTACTATTTGATAATTCTTATTCAGAGTCATGATCTTAAGATACTAGCCTGCCTTGAAATCACTTAAGAAAGAAAAATGGAAATTGCACTTGGGAAAATTTCATTGTTTTTTATTTAACACTGAATTCTTTGAAACTAATTGTTGTGATGAAGTTATATAAGCAATTTGATGGATAGAAAAAGGCTTTGGACTTGCTGTGATTTGCTTTAGCCTCTTTTCCTAAAAAAAAATAGAATTTATGTTACATACATACACAACTATGATAATTATTTCCATCCTCCTAATGTGGAGTGAGCATACACCATTCTTTCAGCTAGACATTCCCATCCTAACCCTTTTCCTTGGCCCAGGCTATTTAGGCTCACCTTACCTTATCCTATTAGTTTGCCAGGGCTGCCATAATGAAGTGTCATTAACTGGGTGGCTTAAAACAATAGACATTTATTGTCTCACTACCCTGCAGGCTAGAAAGGAGGTCGAAATTAATGTGTTCTCAGGGCCATGCTCCATCTGAAACTTACAGGGGAATCCTGCCTTGCCTCCTCCTACATTCTGGTGGTTCGTTGGCAATCTGCGGAGTTCCTTGGTATACAGATACGTAACTCTCACCTCCACCTTTGTCATCACATGGCATTCTTCCTGTGTGTCTCTGTGTCTTCCCAAGGCCATCTCCTTATAAGGGCATCAGTCATAGTGAATTAGGGGCCCACTTTACTCAAGCGTAACCTCATAGTAATTAATAACGTCTGCAAGGATCCTATTTCCAAGTAAGATCACGTTCTGGAGCATGGAGCTTTGGAATCTTAACATGCCCTTTTTTGGGGGTAGGGGTACAATTCAACCCATACCACCCAGACTCAGCTTGGTTGTAGGAAGAGCCCTCACAGGCTTGGGAATTCTGCTCACATAACTTGAATGACTGTGCCTATGTCTCTTCCACAGGGCCCCTGGTCCACAGCTCCTCTGGGGCTTTATCCTCTGGGTTTAGTGTCGTTCTAGGAACAAAATTGTCTTCAGTAGTAGGTCCTTTCTCATGGAGCTCTCAATTCATTTTTCTCTGAGCAATATTTTTTTCTGCTCACCGAATGAATATCTTTGTCCCAGGAGGCCAGGCTTTTTCATTACTTGGAAAAATCCTTCAAACTCCAAATAAAAAAGAGCCACAAGTTAACCATATTTCTATTTTCCCCATATAAACACAAAAAAAGGCATTAGGGAATAAAACTAAAATGTCATGCAGGCCTGACAGTTTTCCACACTGATTGCCTTTAATGCTAGTTGATGCAGGAAAGATTGTCAGACAGACTAGAGCTCTGGGTACCAAGGCCTGATATCTTCTTGTCTGGGTCTTCCCCATTGGGCTGTTGAAGTTGGTTCCTCTGCCCTGTTTGGCTGATTGAAGCTTCAGGTTTCATGTGTCTTTCTGTGAGTCTAAAAGGAAGGTCCTGCGAGCTGTGGCTGTTTGGCAAGGGAAATGTGCTGTTGGTTTCCTGGTCCACATCACAATTAGTTCTAGAAACAGCAAAGGTGGAGAGCCGTATACAACGTTTGATAGCACATTAACCATTTTAAAAGGTGTTCCTAGATATTATCACATATTCTCTCACTTTTTGTACACCGGCCTCTGCTGTGTTTATGCTTACTTTTGTTAACTTGATTCTGGATTTCTCTTCTTCAAAGAACCAGCTTGTTCTCCCTCGTCCCAGGCTGTCCACTTTGCTTGACACAGTGGTTTATCTCAGCCCTTTATGCCAATCCCTTTCCCTGGGCTGAAACTATTTTTCTTTTTTGAGACGGAGTCTTGCTATCGCCCAGGCTGGAGTGCAGTGACGCGATCTTGGCTCACTGCAGGCTCCGCCCCCTGGGGTTCACGCCATTCTCCTGCCTCAGCCTCCCGAGTAGCTGGGACTACAGGCGCCCGCCACCTCGCCCGGCTAATTGTTTTGTATTTTTAGTAGAGACGGGGTTTCACCGTGTTAGCCAGGATGGTCTCGATCTCCTGACCTCGTGATCCGCCCGCCTCGGCCTCCCAAAGTGCTGGGATTACAGGCGTGAGCCACTGCGCCCGGCCGACTGAAACTATTTTACTTCACTCTGTCTTCCTAGTTCAGAGTGATGGGGAAAAAAAAAATGTTGAATTTTAGTGGAAAGCAGTGGTTATCAACTTGTTCCATATATAATGAATCCTTTTGATTTTTAATAAATTTGGCTACCCTCACAGAAGGGGCCTTATGCACTCATTTATTTACAGATGCTGTTGCACATTATGGTTCCAGTGTTTGCGTCTTGACTCCTCAGGGTCCTCAACCTAAGCACTGGGAATCACAGATCCAAAGACGTTAGTGTGGCTTTCTCCAGGCTGTCAGCTCCTGTTTGGTCTTCCTCTGAATCAGAGTATGTCACCTGAAAAGTGGGAATGAAAAGGGTTCACTCCTTCATTCATTTATGCATTAATCTTTTTTTTTTTGAGATGGAGTCTCGCTCTGTCGCCCAGGCTGGAGTGCTGTGGCGCGATCTGGGCTTACTGCAAGCTCCGCCTTCCGGGTTCACGCCATTCTCAGCCTCCCGAGTAGCTGGGACTATGGGCGCCCGACACCACTCCCGGCTAATTTTTTGTATTTTTAGTACAGACGGGGTTTCACCGTGTTAGCCAGGATGGTCTCCATCTCCTGACCTCTTGATCCGTCCTCCTCGGCCTCCCCAAGTGCTGGGATTACAGGCTTGAGCCACTGCGCCCTGCCTATGCATTAATCTTTTGATCAAACTTTTAATGAGCATTTTACTGTGCTTTATTGAAGTAACTGTTGGGTATACAAATAAGGATACATTGTGCCCCAAAGAGCTCAGATTCTGATCAGGTAAACAGGTATGTGAACACTTCAAAGTCGTTCAAACATACATCAGTCATTTCAGTGGAGTCAAGTTTTGTGGTAGGTCAAAAAACGATGTAACATAATGGATCTAAACTTCCTCAGTTTAAATCTTGGCTCCACTTTCAGCTCTGCTACCTTGGACTACTTTCCTAACCTCTCCATACCTCAGTTTCTTAATGTGACATGTGGACATGGTGGATTCAGGTTTCACAGGGTCTGAAACTTAAGCAATTTTGAAAATTATCTTTAAGAAAAAATAATACAAAATTATGACTATAAAATTACTCACAAAATTGATATTTATTTAGAATGGGAAAAGAAATTATAACTTATAAATTAAAAAATTGTAAAGAGCTGACAAATGCCATCAGCATTATGAAATCCAAAAATATACAATCTCATTACTATTAATTATATGCATCTGCCTGACATCTCTCTAATATGGTTTTTTTTTGGTTTTATTTTTTGGTTATATTTAATCACTTTTGTTTGACAACAATTTTATAATATTTTCTGTTGTGAGGATAGGAAAATATCACACCTTTCTGACAGAATGGTTTGTCAATTTAAAAAAAAATGATAGCTTAGAAAAGTATTTTTTTTTTTAAGTTTCACAGTTCATTCTTGCTAACATTTGAGTGTCTGCACTCTCTCAGATGGTGCTTCTTGTCCTATGGCAACCTTGGTAAATTGTACCCTTAGAATTTGCTAGGGATGGCCTTGAAGGCTATGGCTAGCAGCTGTGAAAGATGCATCAGAAGCATGTCTACCTTGCCACCTGTGGTTCATGCTGCTATAACAAAGCACCGAAGACTGCATATAAAAACAGGTTTTTTTACCCACAGTTCTGGAGGATGGAAGTCTGAGATCAGGATTCCAGTACAGTTGGATTCTGGTGAGGGTCCCCTTCTGGGCTGCGGACTGCTGACTTCTCATTGTATCCTCATGAGGTGGGAAGAGATCAAGCTAGTCCTCTGGCATGGGATTAGGGTCTCAATGTATGAATTGTGGGGCAACACAAACATCCAGTCCATTGCACTCCCTTGATCCATTGTTCTTGGGACAGGTCACAACTTGGGCATGGATCCTGGGTCCTACTGCCTCCCAGCAGAAGCAAAGAAACATTTATTTTCAAAAAACAAAATAAACATACACAACCTCAAAACAAGAGGTTTGTAGCACAATTTTTCTGAAATGATCCTTCTTCCAGTTTGTCAATTTTTGGTACTGGTGTTAATAGCGAAGTCAGCGATTTATTTGATGTAGAGAAACAGAAACCCATTCAGATGATTAAATTTAAAAAGAGGTTTATTGAAAGCCAACAGTAAAATGTCCCAGATAAATAAAGTTAGGGAATGCAGAAATGAGATTTGGGAACGAGAAGCAGCAAGGATAAATGGAGACTAACGTGGAAAGCGAAGATCCTCTCTTCTCTCAGGCACCTGTTTTTCTCTGGTCTGCTTTGTCTGTAGGCACTGCCTTTATTTCCTATTTCTGTCAGTAGGCTGGCTTTTTCCACTATTCTACATGCTATGTAACTGTTTTTGAGGTGGCTTTGAATTTGCATGGCACAGAGTTGACCCTGATCTTCTATGATTTTTCAGAGCCATGTACCCAGCCACATCTATTTTCTTAAGAGAGTGGATCTGATTCATTCCTTCTGTGTCAGAGGTCCATACCTTGACCGATGAGCTGTGGCTAGAGGGAGCAAGGTTTTGTGGTATGAAACACAACCATTCAAGCATGTGACTTCATCAAGGGCTGGGCATGAGCTGGAATTTTCAAAAAGAGAATATGGGCAGGGCACCTACTATGTACTGGAAACTGATTCAGAGAAAAATAAGTTAAATTCCTTGAAAAGGAGCTGTGAGCATGTACAATTCACGCTCATCTGTGCTTCTCAAGCTGGAATTTACTACAGTGTGCAAGAGAGATCTCTAAGCCACAATATGGCCGTGCTCCCTCTTTCTGGATCAGCAGTTTTACACATGGATAATTGAAAATATCATTTGCAGAATTATTATGAAAAGCATAAAATCTAGCTGTTTATTGGCATGAACTCTTGGGTGTGTATATTTACACCCACTCTGGGTTCTTCGGTGGAAACATTTAAGAAGCACTAGGTTCATATTTACATACTGTCTCTTTCTAAAAGATGGAAATTTTGTTTTCAATAATCAGCAAATTTGTGAAATTGATTTCGTTTCTCTTTGAATTACTCTTTTCACTCATCCAGCATTCATTCATTTATTCATTTACTCAATAAATATGTATTCAGTAAGTACTATCTGCCAGCTATAACAAGACTGTATGGCCCTGCCATCACATAGCTTACAGAGAGGAGAGGGAGACTGAAAATAAACATGTTAACAAAGAAATATATGATGCTTGGCTGAGTTCTATGAAGAAATCATATTGCTAGGAGTGAGAATAGTAGTGGCTGGAGCAGCAACGTCAGAGAGGATGGCCTAGAAAAAACCCTGAGATATTGGTCTGTGAGTTAGACCTGGAGGGAGCGATGTAAGTCACCCTGCAAAACCCCAGGGAGGAGCTCTCCAGGCAGGCTGAACAGCATGTGCAGAGGCCCAATGCAAAGAATGTGGTGTGTTTGAGGAACTGAAAGGCAGATAGAGTAATGGGAGCTGAGTAAGAGAGTGGTGGAGTATGAGGATGAAGAGGTAGAGGGAATGTAGAAGTAATGAGTTTGGATTTTATCCCAAGTATAATGGAGAGTCGTCAATGAAGTATTTTAAATAAGAGGATGATTTTATTTGGTTTATATTTTTAAAAGATCACTCTAGTGAAATGTGAGAAAAGATTGGAAAAAAAGCAAGAAAAGAAGCTGGGATTTCAGCTGGAAGGCAGAGTGATGAAAGTGAGAAAAAGTGGTCATGTCACAGAATGGGAAAGGGAGCTTACTTGAGAAACAGAATCCATTTTTTATGTCGTGTAACCTGTCAGTCCAGATGTGTGTTCTCAGAAGCAGTCAGAGCGGTTGGGTTGCGAACAGAAAGGCTCACAACCTCTCTGACTGCTTCTGAGAATTGACCTGTGAAAGGGTAGAAGAGTCCTTGCAATGAATGATTTTAATGATAAAGCCTGTAGTTAAAGTTTGATAAGAAAGGAAATGGAAACAGAAAGAGGCTGATTGATTTTGAGAATGCACCAGGATCAATCAGATTGCAGAATTGTGCGCTGTGGGCATTTGAGCAAGTGAATTGAAAAAAATAGGAAGTTAAGGCCGATAAGAGGTATGCCTGAAATTGAGATGTATGATGTTGTGCAGTTTCTGATGATGAAATGTCAGATATGGCAGTGGGATGGGGTCCTGCAAGAATGTAAGAAAGACCCACTGCTGACAAGGAAGGGAAGGATTGAGGGACGAATGTTGGATGGACCCTCCACACACCTGTTGAAGTTATTAGGGTTGTTTATGGAGAGAGAGAGCATAAGCAGGAAAATATCTCAGTAACAGAGGGATGTCAGCAGATAACTTCAGGAAGGTTGGAGTAGAAGAGCGTTAAATAGCTGAATGAGATTCTTGAAAGGAGCAAAGAAACTTGTAAGATGAAGGGGAAGCCAGGAGAAATGATCTGTTAGAAGCTGTCGGAAAAGGAAGGACACATCCCTTTCTTCTAACCCCAGAAAAGAGGGAAGGATGAGAAAAAGACAACAAAAGGATGAAAGGCAAGCAAATTTTGTAGGCGACGGTGAAGTCAAGCAAGGAGATGAAGGGAGCAAGGCAGTGGAAGAGTTTGTAGGTGTAAGGGTATTTGCCTATCGTAAATGCACTATTCCAGAGGGTAGAGTGGGTGTGAAAGGCAGGAGAGGGGCGGAAGGTTAAACCACGTTAGGGGAAGTACAGAAGAGGAAAGGAGAAGAGAGCCTGGTGATATATATTAAGTTATCCTAGCAGTTTATGCTTTTGGGAGGGATTGAGGTAAACAAGGTGCAAGACCTGATGGATTGGTCCTGATGCTCTTCTGACTCTGATCTGGCGTTCTCTGTCTGGTAGGATGGTAGATTCCAGAGTGCTGCTTGTGAGGACACTGGCTGCAGGGAAGGGGCCTTCCCATAGGCTGCTCAGAACACAGGCAAACGAGGGCAGTGAAGGCCAGTAAGCTTATTCCAGAAGTCTGCCAGCTGCTTCTTTATTATGACTAATCTTCAGGACAATGCTACTAAATAGCTTTTAATATTCTCATTTTACAGAAGCTGAAACTACAGCTCAGACAAGTTGAGAGACTTGGCCAAGATGAAGAGGTAAGGATGGAGAGAAGGTTTTAAACCCAGGCCTTTCCAAAACCTGAGCCTGAGTTCTTTCCCATAGGAAACTTTAACCAGGCTAAAGAACCAGGATGAGACACAGGAACTTAGACTCTGGCTGGGAAAAATTCTCTCCTTGCCTGGCTATCTTTCTTATGAGATTTTGAGCTTCTTGAAATTAGAGACTGTCTTCTTGTATCTAGCATGGTGCCTGGCACATAGTAGGTGCTCAATAATATTTGATAAGTGAAGGCAGTAATAAATTACTTTGTATCATTCCTTTCCTTTCACTTTTCCTTCTCTTCTTTTCATTTCTTTTTCTTTGTTTCTCTTTTTAGAATATCTCCTTGCCTGCTAGCCTCTTTAGGACATGTTAAACTCTGTAGAATGGAGCACCTAATTCTTCATGTCTTTGACCCTCCCACCTTTCCAGCTTCCTCTCCCTTCTCTTCCGTCAAACTTTGGCTCAGATTATGACTGATTTTTCAAGTTCCAGGGTCCCATCTTGCCTTCTTTGAGTTATTTTCAGCTACTCTCTGATACAACCCATGAAGTCCCACATCAGGAGAATAGCAAGCCAATTAGTTCATGGGCATCACCATGAACCCATGGCCATAATTTCCTAGATTTTGTCTCAAAGTTTCTGATTGACCTGCCTAATGTACCTGAGACAACCCTTAGTTATACAAGAAAAGCTGTGCTTTTACTCTTTGCATTCTTATGTGGAATACTTAGAATTAGTAGAACACTCACACTCATGACTGACCCTGGTGTAAAGGGTGCAGTGTGTGTGTGTGTGCGCATGTGTGTGTGTGTGTGTGTGTGAGAGAGAGAGAGAGAGAGCAGGTTCATTTGTGGAAGTTATGAATGCATGGTCTATTTTTATTACCTATCCTGAGGCTTTAGAATGAATGAATTCTGCATTAGCAGATGGTTTTCTTTCAAAGTTTTTAGTATAAATATCAGCCAGTCTTGTGTGCCTCTGTTATACTCCAACACCTTTCCCTGTACATTTTCTTTGGGACAATATTGAATAATTTTTCTACACTTGTGTGCAGAACCTCTTACATCCTTCAGGTGGCAGCAACAATCAAAATGGTATTTAAAGAAAATTACCTGAATGGGAAGGGAAGTGGGGAAAAAAAATTCTTTCTGAAATGTTCTATAATCCTCCATTTTCTGCTCAGCAGAATTATATCTGTAGCTAGATTATTCATTATTAAGAGCTTATTTCAGCCCAGAGTCTGTGTGTCAGTAGATTAGGATGTGGAGGAAGATTAGCTTCTCATAGCGGGTGGCTAGAAATAAGTTTCTTATCTGATCATTAAAATTGGTTGTTCATGGCTTCTTGATCATAATTATTAATTCTTTCAAGGACTTTTGCATGTTGATTAAATTTTGGTTCTTGATATGTAATATTAGGATTCAGCTCTATGGTACCAGTGTTACATTAGCAAGGCAGAAATGACTGTGTGTGTGTGTGTGTGTGTGTGTGTGTGTGTGTCTTCAATAGTTCTCAAATGCCTCCAGTCCTCAACTTATTTTTGAAAGTATTTAATAATTTTGAGACTTCAGTAATGACAATACTATTAATAAATAAAACACTAGCAGCGACTTTTTATTGTTTAGTATGCATCCTGTACCTCCGTTGTCTATTTTTATCATTTCCACAAACCTAGGCAACTGATGTCATTTTTACTTTCATATTAAACACAAAGAAAGCAAAGAGTCAAAGGATGAAATAACTCCTCCAAATTTACAGAGCTGGTAAATAGTGGAACTGGGTGGGAACCCAGGTATTTCTCACTCCAAATCCCTGCTCCACTACCTGTCAATAAAATGGCTTTTTGTGAGCTTGGTCCGGGAATAGGATTCTTAAATTAATATGTTGTCACAGTTTAACAAAATGAACACAGTGATCTTAAGACACAGAGATTTATTGTTTCTGGCAAAGTCAAACCTAAAGAGAAGAAACAACAACCACTTTTTTTTTTTTTTTTTTTAAACGTGTTAGGTGATTTTCTTTAGCTATACAACTATACATCAAACAAGGATTTGAGTGTGAGGCAATGTGTTAGAACATTGAGTAAGACACAATCCCAGTTGCTGCAGGAAATTTAAATAGTGATAAATGTGTAAGCAAAGTACTGTGGAGACTACGGAAGAAGTGATTTATTTTGCTTCACAGAGGAGGGCCTCTTGCGATAAGCTATAGAAGTGTCCAAAATGGCTCTTTCAAGAAAAAAATGACATCTTTCCTCAGTTACCACCACCCCACCCTAATGTAACAGCATTAACAATAGCTTTTTTGGTAATATGAGAAAAGTTG
Source organism: Hylobates moloch (assembly GCF_009828535.3). Classification (NCBI taxonomy): domain Eukaryota; kingdom Metazoa; phylum Chordata; class Mammalia; order Primates; family Hylobatidae; genus Hylobates; species Hylobates moloch. Next base: position 10,939,980 of record NW_026652286.1, on the reverse strand, counting down.
GTAAGATAGAGTAGGAAGTTTTGTCCTGCTGGCCTCACTTTGCAGAGGAATGCTTGTGAATGAATTCTGAAAGGCAGGAACCAACAAAACCTACAATGGGACTTGGGGTGGGAGATGATGACGGGAGGTGGTGAGGGGATGGTAAGTTATCATGCAATTGTGTAAGGGGTGCATTTTGATTCCAGATAAAGCAGAATCCCAGTCATGATACTTGGGTTTTAAGATCAGAGCACATGCTGGGCATGGTGGCTCCCTCCTGTAATCCCAGCACTTTGGGAGGCCGAGGCAGGTGGATCGCCTGAGATCAGGAGTCCAAGACCAGCCTGGCCAACATGGTGAAACCCCATCTCTACTAAAAATACAAAAATTATCTGGGCATGGTGGTGCATGCCTGTAATCCCAGCTACTAGGGAGGCTGGGGCAGGAGAATTCGCTTGAACCTGGGAGACAGTTGTTGCAGTGAGCTGAGATCATGCCACTGCACTCCAGCCTGGGCAACAGAGTGAGACTATATCTCAGAAAAAAAAAAAAAAAGACCAGAGCACATGTTCACCCACTCATTCACGATTTACAGATTACCAATCTGATGTCAGTTTGCAGTTTACTTTGAAATTAGGGCTATCTATATGCCTATTAAGGAAATACTTGTTTCCAGAAACACTAGGTTTGATTCTGTAGGATGGACTCATGTGGACCCAACCTAAAGTAAAGACAGGTGTGTGGGGGAATAGAGCGTCTGGCAGATCACTACATACTGAAGTCATGAGTATAATAAAAAGGCTATTCATGCTATCGCTACATACTCAAGTCATGACACAGAAATGCTATCCAAAGAGGTTTTTTAGGTAAATCGAAGTGTCCTAATTAGCGTAGGAGCTAATAAGCTAGAGAGTGAGAAGAATTGAGGGGTTATAGTGAAGATAGAAATATCTAGCTGGAATAAACAAGAGGCACAGTGAATTCTCTATTTATTCACTCACTCATTCATTCATTATATTGAACCCTTAGATGACACTTTCTATATGAAAGCCTTACATAAATAATAACTCACTGATTTTAATAACAATCTGACAAAGTACAAATTATTATCACACACATTTTATAGAGAACTGAGTTACACAAGTATTGAGTAACTTGTACAAGGTAACTGTATTAGTCTGTTCTCACACTGCTAATAAAGACATAGCTGAGACTGGGTAATTTACAAAGGAAAGAAGTTCAGCATGGCTGAGGAGGCCTCAGGAAACTTACAATCATGGCAGAAGTGGAAGCAACATGTCCTTCTTCACGTGGCAGCAGCAAGGAGAAGTGCAGAGCAAAAGGGGGAAAAGCCCCTTATGAAACCATCAGATCTCATGAAAACTCACTCACTATCAGGAGAACAGCATGAGGGTAACCGCCTCCGCGATTCAATTACTTCCCCCCTGGGTTCCTCTCACAACACATGGGTGTTATGGGAACTACAATTCAAGGTAAGATTTGGGTGGGGACACAGTCAAAGATAGCTTCTTTCACCATATTTATTTTTTATTTATTTATTTTTTTTGAGACGGGGTCTCGCTCTGTCGCCCAGGCTGGAGTGCAGTGGCGCAATCTCGGCTCACTGCAAGCTCCGCCTCCCGGGTTCGCGCCATTCTCCTGCCTCAGCCTCTCCGAGTAGCTGGGACTACAGGCGCCCGCCACCATGCCTGGCTAATTTTTTGTATTTTTAGTAGAGATGGGGTTTCACCGTGGTCTCGATCTCCTGACCTCGTGATCCGCCTGCCTCGGCCTCCCAAAGTGCTGAGATTACAAGCGTGAGCCACTGCGCCCGGCCTCACCATACTTATTTTTTGACAAACAAAGTTATCCTGAAATGGAGTGGTAACCTTTTTCTAGTTTCATGCAGACAATTAATTTTTAGATCATCACTCTCAGGAGAGGAAAGACTTCACAGACCTAAGCATCTGTATCCCCAGCCCAACATCAGCACAGATTAATTGCATGTTTTTTTTTTTTTTCTTTTTTCCTTTATGGCATCAGAAAATGTCCCAAGAACACATACAGCTTATTTATCTGAGTTCCCGAAGCTGGATTGGAATACTGCCAAATCCAAACTGATAACAACTTCTGTCAGCTATCTCTCATGTCACTAGATGCCTTTCACAGTTAAAAATCACACCATGCACCCCATACGGCCCCGAGCTCACTAAGCCTGCAGACCTCGCATCAGTGCATGTACTCCATACACACGTGATCTCATAGCCAGGGTCCAAACACGAATATGGAAAATGGCCAATAAGGTTAATAAAAAGGAATGGTTTAGAGAAAGCACAGCTAATCACCATCCTGCTGGGTGAGAGTGAGAGGCCAGCAGGGGCTGAGACTTTTCTTCTATTTTTGAATCAGGAGTCTGAGTGGTAAACCCATGTCTCCCTCAATTCACAGTGCTGGTCCACAGAGGATACACGTGCTGTGGTCCATAGTGGCAGCTGAATGAATTGTTTGGGCTGATTGTCCTTTCCTTTGTCTGTCTCTGTTGCCTGGATAGAAATGTTTAAAAATACACTGTCATTAAGGGCATTTCACCTGCAGGGCTGGAGTGGTTGGCATAATTGTGAGCTTCCTGAGTCTCTGGGGCTTCCTGAGTCTTTGGCTGGCTCTTTCCTGCTTCTCCACACTCATGATCCCCGATAGTTTTGAATGAAATGTCATGTTTCAGTTGTTGATAACTGTTAGCCAGTTCTAGGAGGTAATTGAAATGATCCTGTATTTGCACTGGAGATTTTGTATTTGTGCAAACGACTGCTGAATTGCCTTTCGCTGAGGATACAGATTTTGAAAAGAGTTTTTCCAGCTGCCTTTGTGACACTTACATTTTGACTCTAGTAAAGTATGAATGGACATCTGGAATAAACACATTTGAAAGGGGTTTACTACATGGTGGCCTAAATTTTTTGCACTGGCCATTTGTAATTTTTCAACTTGATCTTTCTGTCCTTTGGTATTTGGATTTTTGTGTACAGTGAGGGGTTTACCACTGTAAAGGGGCGGGGAAGCTCATATAACAGTCCTCTGCAGCTTTTTGAGGTTTTTACACACTGTAAGTTTAGAGACCAATGAATAGTTGAGAAAGTATCTAACACATTAGCTGTGACCAAAGATTTATGCTATTTGTAGACGACCCAGTCTATTTTTCTCCCCAGATCGGCCCAGCCCTGTGCTTGACTAAGTGTTAGACAGAGACCTCTTGCCATTACTCCTGTTCTTTCCTCATCTCCTAGCACCACAAGCTATCTTATCTACTCCCACAGTGAGAACCAGGTTCCAGCACAGCCTCTTCCATGGAACTACCGTGTAGGCTTTGGTGCCTCAGTTGAACTAATCAGGCCCATAGGAGATATGGTGCCTTTCACTACTTCTGGGCTCATGTAAAGAGAAACAAACTTTGAGGCAAGAGAAATGGCTTTCCTTGAGACTTCCTGTAGTAGTCAGTTTACACAATCTGAGAACACGGGGCAAACTGACCAATGAGAGAAAGGAGACAGACACCACGTAGCAGACGAATTTCATGTCCTCCCTTCAGTTTGCACACAGTGGTTCCATAGAGCCTCTCTGGAGATATCTTACATGACTGAGAAAATGGCTTTGATTTTTTTTCGTGAAGGCCAGCTTAGCAACTTGGCACCTTGTAACTGACTTGCTACTTTTCTGCTTCGCTTCCCTTTTCCTCAGCCTTGCTGCTCTGAGATTGCTCCTCTCAATATAGTATTCACATGTAGATATGTAGACCTTTTATTTTTTCCTAGAGAACCTGGCCAAGACAACATGGGAGAAGGACTCTCCACTAAGATAATCAACTACACAGCTATAATGAAGGTACAAGTCAAAGGAAAATAAAGAGAATACCTTAGGGTGAATAGAAGGTATACCAAGAAGTGAGTAGGGGAAGGTGGTTCCTTTTGAGAAAATGGGACAGGGTGAGTTGAGAGGAACAAAGCTTTCTCATAGTTTTTCAGGGTCAAAGAGGAGAAGAAGGTTCATCCTAGCCAGTGGAATTAATAATTTTGGATGAAACAGAAGCACACACAAATTTCATGGACTTAATAATGTAGATTTATTTTTTAAATCCTATATGGTTCTGCCACTCTCCATCTTGCAGGTATGCAATCTGGAATCCTTGGGCTCCGGGGTTGCAGGGGCTGGGGCTGGAGAAGATAGCTAGATCTGGATCTGGAACTAAAGGAAGACAAAGAGCAAGAGGGAGAGAGCAAGAGAGGAAGAACATTAGCTCTTCACTACCTTACCCGGAAGTAACACATGCCCCTTCTCCTCAGTCACTGGCTGGAATTAATCCCACTGACACAGTCTACCTGCTAGGGAGGCTGGGAAATGTAGGGGAACACATAGAATTCTGTTGAGCACAGATGGCCTCCCAACAAAGCTCAGCAAGAGAAACTAAGGGAGTGAGGGGTGCAAGTGGGATAGCACAAGAGATTCATACCAGAAGAATGAAAAGAAGACCTTCAAGAATTGTAAAAGTGGGAAGAGGGAGAAGTGTGGGATCTGAGACAAATGTCTGTTCAGAAGTAGAGGACACAAAGGGGAAAGGAAAACACTTCTGAAGGAGTTTTGGAGGATTAGGCAAATTCTTAGATCAAAGCTGAGAGAAAGTCCAGGGTGTTGGGAGAGGACCCCTGACAGGTACTAAAGGATGAAGCCATGGAGGAAGGATTTCCACAGTGAGATAGGGCAGGATGCCCTGGAAAAGACACCCGGTGACCTGGTCACAAAATAAGGCAGAACAAATAGTAATATAATATTTCTTAACATAAGTAATATTGAAACAACTGACAGACCCACTCCCTGTGTTCAGCCTAAGACAGTAAACAGATGATTATGTCCAGCTGCTCACATAGAACGAATCTACATATCCATAAGGACTCTCCAGTTTAGTTCTGAAAGGTCATGAATGTGAAGAATCACTTATGAGTTTCAGGTGCGGATGTCCAAGGTGATGTGAGTTGGGTGAGGCACAGGTGCACTTCACATCATAAGAAAGAAGAAGCTGGTTTCAGATTGCAAAGCAGTCATTCATGGGCTATTTGATAGGCTGTGGTGAGGATTGAATTAAATGGCTGACACATCCCAAGTAGTCAATATAGGTTAAGTTTTGACGAACCTTCTGAGGCCTCTGTTTCAGAGATTAGGAAATTGAGGCAGGGGGATTGGAAAGACTCATCTGTGAAATCGTAGCTCACAAAGCACACAGTAGTGGATGCTATCGCTTAGTATAGGGGGTTGGGAGGGTGGTCATTACAGATCTCCTGGATGACATTATACTTAAGCAGAAATGTGAAGGATAAGGAGTTAGCCAGGCAAGGAAGGTACAGGTAACAGATGACAGTTCTGGTAGAGGGAATAACAAATAAAAATGCCTGAATTCAGGAAAGAGTTTCAGGCAAACTGAGTGGAGCTTCATGATGGCAAGGAAGAATGGCCTAAGACGAAACTGGAGAGGAAGACAGCCTTAGCAGGGTTTCTTAGGTCATGCTATAGCCAATGAATCTGTCCCAAGAGAATGCTAGGCCACTAACAGGCTTTAAGCAGCATAGTGGCATAAGGGACTTGTGTTTTATAAAGATTGCTCCCAGTTTAATATGGAGAATGGATTGGGGAGGAGGGCAAATGAGAATAGGAAGAACAAAATGAAGACTAGTGTAGTTCCAATGAGGTTACACTATGGGTACTTTTTCCATTGATCTTTCTCCCTTGATTTGACAAATAGGTCTACTATAATTTCTTGTGGTAAGACTGTAAATCCTAACAATTCACTTTATTATTGAGGCTGTCTGTAAGATAATAAAAAAACTATGCTATATGCTCGGAAAAAAAATGAGGTCTAGTTGCTGGTATTACTGCTACTTATGCCCCACAAAGGTACCCAATGGGAGGAAGGAATGCTCTGTTCTTTTTTCTTCCTTTCTAATTTTGCTATCATGTTGCAGCATTAGGCTTAGCATTTGTACAGTGGTTCACAGTTTTTCAACACCATTTATTAGCTGTACTTTCATGTCTTGTATTCCTTGTAGGAATCTTATAAGTAGGTATCAAAACAGTTCTTAGACTTGAAGAAAAAAAAAAAACTAGCAAAAATCACCCATCTTCCCAATTTGGTATTTTCTAAAACAGTGGTTTTCAGTGATATACTGGGTAATCCACAAACATTTCTAAATCTTGATTTTGGTTATTTTTTAAATAGTTTGCCTATGGTTATAACTTTATATTTTGTACGGTTAATGTTCCCAATTTTGTGACACAATTAAATCTATTTATTAGTATTCTGAGTTTTTCTAAGCCAATGCCTAAATATGATAATCTAAATTTCACTGACTTAAGCCCATAACTATTCATATTGGCATTTCCTGTCCAGGTCATGGTTTCCATCGTGTTCATATCGTCTAGTAGCTATGGTCTCCAGGTGGCATAAAATACTTCTTTACTTGTTCTGACCTCCAAATATGATATGCTCTCCCTGGGAAATTCCTTCAACATGACTAATGCTGCCATTACTAAGGGTACCAACTGTGAAAATACCAACATCTCTACAAAGAATTTCAAGTCCTAGTGCTCCACGTGCCACCAAACCCCATCATTTGTTTCCTGCCCCTAAGTGCGAGAATGTCTTCTTTTCTGTCTCTTCCTCTGTCTTCAAACTGAATCCTCTGGAAAATATTCCTACAGTTTTTGTTACAGGGTCATAATTCTTGAGTGGTAGCAGAAGAAATACTTTTCCTCTTTTTTCACCTTCATCATCATACCAGCATCTCTTCCACATGAGTCCTTCCTTCCTTAATTTTTTTCCTCCCAGATGGAACAGGTACTACTTGTTAGTGGTTAAGGCTGTGGATGTTGGTGCTGAACTTCCTGTTTTCAAATTTCTATTCTACCACTTACTTGCATTGTAACTTTAGAAAACTTATTTCATCTCTCTATGCCTCAATTTCCTCTGTTACATGGGAATACGACTTCCTAGGTTTGTTAAGAGGATGCAGTGAGTTAATACATGCAAAGCACTTTGAGTTGTGCTTTGCATTATAAAGTCTTCAATAAATATTAATGGCTGTTGTAGGCCTAGACCTATATGATGTCTCTGCTGGCCAAGATCAGGCATCATCTGTGAATTTATGGATCATCCTATACACTCTCCTTATTTATACATGTAAGATAAATATTATTTTCAGATTAAACATGTTATGGAAATAAGATAAATAGTTTTAATACTTTAGAAAAAGTTAGCAAAGAACCAAAATGTGGGTGTATTTTGATGCTTATCACAGATCACTTTTATCTCTTCAATTTCCAGGCCACAGACTCTGATATCAGAATTGTTTCACACAACTAAGGGACATGGCTATTTCTCACTGCCAGGCAGGCCAATAACTAGAAAAAGACAGCAAAAAGGAAAAGGGATTTAAAACTTAAAGGACAGGATGTAAAACACACATCTAACTGATAAGAACAGAAACAAAAGGGTGTTTAAACTAAAGATAAAATGAAATGTTAAGAGTTTTGGGCTTCAGCTACATGAAGTCATGGAGCTTTAATTCTTGATGGGCAGCCTGACAAGACATTAAATGAAATTCTAGAAATCTGGGCTTTCTGCCAAAAAGGATTTAGAACTGGAGATTTCTGATTCAGCACTGCCTTCCTACGGAAGAAGAACACTGAGACCCATGTGTTTACTTCAAGGGGCCATACAAGGTCCTTTGCCTCACTTTGAGGTGAGAGACATGGGAAAACTAGATGCCACACGATGTAGAGGAAAGTGCTTCTGATCTTGGCCAGCCCTGCGTTTAATGCTTTTCCAAGGTGACATTGATAAGGATCGCTAACCTGGAAGAGCTTCAGTTTCCTTATCAACAGAACAGAAAATTTAATTTTGGTGATAAAGATATGAGATGGAAAGAGGGCTGAATTATCCATTAGATACTATAGGCAGAGTGCCTACAACCTATAATATTTTCAAGGGCCTTTTAAGATGTTTGAAATATAAAATATTTTTTCTCTTAAGTTCTAAATTGAAATGCTGGAAAATTAAAATTGAGAGTGATTTTGAGACCACAGTTATAAAAGTCCTTTCAATCTCTTAAGTGCCACAAATTATACAATGTCGAATGTGGGTCCATTTTAATAAGCATAAAATGATATCATGTGGAGTATCCAGAATTAACAGGCTTAGGAAGAGGTCTGGATAATAAATAGCAGAGTGTTTGGAGTGTGTTAGGTACTGAATTAATGTTAATTCTTTTTCACTCTTTTTTCTCCCCTGAAAGTCTTTTGAAATCTGGAAGGAGGTACGAGGTCACATGACTTAAGTCAAATGTTATACAGGTAGTCAGTATGATATTGGGCATGACGTAATTAAAATTTTATTTTTACCATTTTTTTATTTTATTGTATGCTTACCATGTGCCAAGCACTCTTCTAACTCACCTATACATTCAATTCTCATGATAATCCAGTGCAATAGATAAAGCTATTATCCCAATTTTATAAAAGAGAAGATTCTAGGCAATTTGCAAAAGTGACACAGCAGTGGAGTCAGGATTTGAACACAAAGATTTTTACTATGGACCCCAACTTCATCTACTAAATGGTAGTGCATTTGGGACACAGGATATCTGGATAGATTACAAGATTATTCAGTAGATATGCACTACCACAATGCTTTGCTTATGTGTATTCTTCAGTTTTGAATTCAAGGAGAAAGCAAATATCCTGAAATTAAAAAAAATTCTCTCTCATTGCCACAGCATTCAGGATGTTGATTACAGGTAGAATTTGAAATCTTACAAACACAGGACACAGGGCTGGGATGAGAACAGTAGTTTCTTATGTTTGCCAATATGGGGATGCTCATGTAAACTTCGCAAACTTCATATACCCTCCTGTCATAGTGATACTTTTATTAAGTATAATCTGAAAAAAATATATAATAGAATGGAGCCAAGTAGCAAATGTGTTTCATTTATGCAGTTTATCGTGGACAGTGCTGAGAGCGAGTGTAAAGTCTTGAAACCTTGTAATAATTCTGTGCCCTCTAAGAAGTTATGGTGAAATAATGAACTACAATATCATACAGATAGTCCCATTAGCCAGGTAGGGGAGCATGCAGAATTTTGGTGATTATTTAAAAGCAACAAAATTTCTTTGTTATTGTTTTCTGAACGAATTACAAGCAGGCTGAAAATTATAAGTGAAATGAGCATATAAGCAAAAACTATGCACTTAAAAGAAGATGATTGCTAAAGTGAGAAAAAAGTATTCCTGTATAAATGGGATATGCTTTATCTGGAAAATGAAGAAAATCCACTGAACATATTGGAGGCTCTTATGAAAATTCCAATTTGTTGCTTGTTTCTTAATGAGTCAGGAGCTGGAGCCGAGGTTTGTCTCAGAACTGACTATACATTCTACATAGTTTCTAAATTTTAACACATTTAACTATAAAAGATTCCTATTTCAAACTGTATATTCAGTAATTCCCAACTAATTTATTTGCTTACTTATGAAGTCTGGAGTTAAAGAAGTTCAATGTAATTTGCTAAAAAGTTTCTTTTTCCTTAAAAAGGTTCATGCTATTTTTTTAGGAATTCAACACTATGATTTATCCTAAGAAAATAATAGAGGATATGCATAAATATTTTAGTGTAAAGATAGTTATAACAGCATTATTTGTAACAAGCAGTATTTGAAAACGTCTGAATGTTTATCAATGGGATATTAATTATTGAGCTATAATATCTTTATGATACAATACTATGCAAGTGCCTAGCCGGTAGTCCATAAAAAGAGATCCTGGCTGGGCACGGTGGCTCATGCTTGTAATACCATCACTTTGGGAGGCCGAGGCAAGTAGATCACTTAAGTCCATGAATTCGAGACCAGCCTGGGCAACATGGTGAAATCCTGTCTCTACAAAAAATACAAAAACCTGTAGTCCCTGCTTCTTGGGATGCTGAAGGTGGGAGGATCATTTGAGCCCAGGGGGTGGAGGTTGCAGTAAGCTGAGATTGTGCCAATCCTTATTGGAAGGTAAAATTCCTGGGAAGCAAGCATGAGGTAAAAGGAGTGAGTCAAAGGAAGAGAAGCAAGTGCAAAGTGATATGTTCTGTAGTAACCACTGTTTTCCTTCAGGCACATTGTAGTGGGAAACTGCCTTAGAACAGGTCATCTGGAAAAAGACTTGGGAAAGAATTTACCTCTTGACTCCAATCTGTCTCCCGTTTACCCCTGATCAAAGTTCATCCTTCAGGGAGTTAACTCCCTCACACTTCTGGGTTTTATCCCTGGCTCTTTATTCAACCAATAGGGAAGCCAGATTCCATGTACTGGCTGTGCTTCATTCAAGTTTAGAAATGGTGAGAGGAGCCAGAGACTCTGGGTTTTTAGCTGGTTTGTTCCTGTAAAATCATTTACCAATGCAGTGGCGGAAGATAAGCAGAGAAGTGAGTGTCAGGAGACATTTGTGGCTGAGGGTATTTGGTGAGGCATGTAAGACATGCCCACTAAAAGACATAAAACCAAATTAAAAATAAAACATTGACACATTCTTAATATAATGGTAAAAAAGAGGCATAAATATATATGCAATTTGATACTGTTTTTCATAACTCTACACACACTTATGTGGAGAGAAAGAAAGAGAATATTAAAAAGTCACACAACAAAACTTAATATGCAATTATCTTCAGAAGGTAGATTCAAAACTGAACGTTGGGAGTTTTATTTCAGTGGGATTTTTCTGTGATTTTCAAGTCTTCTGTGTTGAACATAAATCACTTTTTGCTATAAAAATAAAGTATAGTTGTAAGGAGAGACTTATCTATAAAGTAATTCAATGTGTAATGTTACTTATAATAATAACAAAATAGAATGTACAACATGGATGGAACTGGGGGATATTATGTTAAGTGAAATAAGCCTGCCACAGAAAGGCAAACTTCACATGTTTTCATTTATTTATGGGAGCTAGATATTGAAACAATTGAATGTATGGAGGTCAGGAGTAGAATGATGGTTACCAGAGCCTGGGAAGGGAAGTGTGTGGGGAGGGAAGTGTTTGCAGAATTTATAGGAGAGCATGGAAACGGCAAATATTTGAATCATGGGAGTTCAAGAAGAAGAATGAAAAGACAGAGTAGAAAGCTTATTTTAAAAAATAGTAGCATAAACTTTTCAAGCCTGTGGATTAAAAGAGTAAAGGTTTTTTAATGCAATTAAAGCTAAGTTGTCGTTGACTTAAAACAGCCTGTTATGACTATAAGGTTTGTTTTTGTAAGCCTCATGGTAACCACAAAGCAAAAATTTATGGTAGATACACAAAAGATAAAGAGTAAGAAATCCACACATACCACTAGGTAAAAGTCTTGTAAACACAAAGGAAGACAGGAAGGGAAGATGAAGGTAACAAAGAACCTATAAAACCACCCAAAAGCAATCAGAAAAAAAATTAACAAAATGATAGTAGTAAGTTCATACTTATTAACAACTACCATGAATGTAAATGTATTAAATTCTCCAATAAAAAGACATAGATTGACTGAATGGATAGAAAAATAGACCCAACTCTATGCTGCCTACAAAAGATTCACTTCATCTGTAAGGATATACTTACACTGAAAGTGAAGGGATGGAAAAAAATATTCCATGCAAATGAAACCAAAAGAGAGCAGGAATAGCCACATTTATACCAGATAAAATAAACAAGTCAAAAACTGTAAACTGAGACATACAAGATTATTATATAATGACAAAGGGGTTAGATCATCAAGAGACTGTATTATAAATGCATGTGCACCCAACATAGAAACACTTAAAGTAAGTATTAGTAGAACTTAAGGTGAAAAGACTGGAATATAATAATAGTAGGGGACCGGAATGCCACACTTGCAGCAATGTAAAGATCATACAGATAGATAATCACTAAGGAAACATTGAAATTAAACTACCTATAGACAAAATGGACCTAACAAATACAGAGCATTCCATCTAACAGCAGCAAAATACACATTTGTCTCAAGTGCACATGAAACATTCTCCAGGGTAGATTATATATCAGGCCACAATACAAGTCTTAAATTTAAGAAGATTGAAATTATACCAAGTGTCTTTCAGCCACAATGGTATAAAACTAGAAATTAGTGAAGGAGAAGTTGTGAAAAATTTTCAAAGATGTGGGAATTTAACATGTTCCTGAACAGCCAGCGGGTCAATGAAGAAATTAGAAGGGAAATTTAAAAAATTGAGACAAACGAAAATTTAAACACAACATATCATGAGTAGTTCTAAGAGAAAAGCTTATGATAGATAATAAATGCCTACATCATAAACAAGAAAGAATTCAAATAAACAACCTAACATTATACCTCAAGGAGCTAGCAAAAGAAGAAGGTTAGCAGATAAAAGGGAATAACAAAGATTAGAGCAGAAATAAATGAAATATACTAGAAAAACAATAGAAAAGATTAACAAGATAAAGAGTTGGTTTTTTGAAAAGATAAATAAAATTGACAAAATTGACAAACCTTTAGCTGAACTGAGAAAAAAAGATTCAAAGAATTGAAATCAGAAATAGAAAGGAAGACATTAAACTGATACTACAGAGATGCAAAGGATAATAAGAGACTACTTTAAAAATTTTAGGCCAACAAATTGGATAACCTAGAAGAAATGAGTAAATTTCTAGAAACATACAACTTACCAAGAGTGAATCAAAAGGAAATAGAACATCATAACAGATCAATATGAAGTAAGGAGATTGAATCCCTAATAAAAAGTCTGTAATCAAAGAAAAGCCCAAGACCTTATGGCTTCACTGTTGAATTTTACCAAACATTTAAAGAATAACTAATACCACTTTTTTCCCCAAATTCTTCGAAAACATTGAAGAAGAGAAAACACCATTGAACCCGTTTTATAAAGCCAGCATTATCCTCACACCAAAGCCAGACAAAGGCATTATAAGAAAAGAAAATTATAGGCCATTATCTCTGATGAACATAGATGCAAAAATTCTTAACAAAATGCTAGCAAAACTAACTCAACAGCACACTAAAAGGATCATTCACTACAAGCAAGTGGAATTTATTTTAGGGACTCAAGGATGATTCAACATATGCAAAACTATAATACAACATTAACAGAATGAAGGAAAACCAGTAGCATTTCTCTACACCAATAGCAAATTATGTGAAAAAGAAATTAAAAAAAAAAACTCACTTGCAATAGGCACAAAACATAAAACACTTAAGAATAAATTTAACTAAGGAGGTAAAAGATGTTTACATTAAAAAGTGTAAAACACTGATGAAAAATTGAGGGAAATGCAAATAAATAGATATCCTGTGTTTATCAATTAGAAAAATTAATATTGTTAAAATGTTCATACTACTCAAAGCAATCTACAGTTTCAATGTACTCCTTATCAAAATACCAATAGCATTCTCCACATAAATAGAAAAAACAATCCTAAAATTCGTATGGAACCACAAAAGACTGATTAACACAGCAATCTTGAGCAAAAAGAACAAAGGTATCATATTAACTGATTTTAAATATCCTACAAAACTATCATAACCAAAACTGCATAGCACTGGCATAAATATAGTCAGTGGATTAATGGAGCAAAATAAAGAGCCCAGAAATTAATACATGCATTTGCAATCAACTAATTTTAACAAAAATACAAAGAACACACAATGGAGGAAGGGCAACCTTTTAAATAAATGATGTTTGGAAAAATGGATACACACATGTAGAAGAATGAAATTAGATCCTTATCTCACACCATAAACAAAAATCAACTTAAAATGGATTTAAGACTTCAATGTAAGACCCCCAAACTATGAAACTACTAGAAGGAGGAAAGCTGACATTGGTCTGGCTAATAATTTTTTCGATATGACCTCAGAAGCACAAAGAACAAAAACAAAACTAAACAATTGAGATTACATTAAACTAGAAAGTTTCTGCATGCCAAAGCAAACAATCATAGAGTGAAGAAAGAGCCTACAGAATGGGAGAAAATATTTGCAAACCAAACATTTGATAAGTGTTTAATATCCAAAATATAAGGAATTGAAACAACTCAATAAGTAGATAATTTATTATAAGAAAGAAACATAAGATGTAATTATAAGAATTAATTATAAAATTATAGGAAATAATTATAAGAAAGAAGAAAATCAATAACCCAATTAAAAATGGACAAAAGATGTGAATAAACATTTCTCAAAAGAAGACATACAAATGGCCAACAGGTATATTAAATCGTGCTCAACATCACCAACATACAAATGCAAATCAAAACCACAATGAGATATCACCTCACTCTTGTTAGAATGGCTATTATCAAAAAGACAAAACAGTATTGGCAAGGATGTAGACTAAATGGAACTCTTCTTTGCACATTGTTGGTGTAAATGTAAATTAATACAGCCATTATATAAGATATAATGGAGGTTCTACAAAAAATTAGAAATGGAGCTACCATATGATCCAGCAATCCCTATGCTGTGCATATATTCAAAGGAAATGAAATCAGTATGTCAAATGTATTTGTGATATGTGACATTGCAAGAGGGTTTTAATTAGAGTGTTCACAGAAACTTAGGTGATAACGAGATTATTGAGCTAAACTTTGTAGAAGACAAAAGAGTTCTCTAGGTAAAGAAGAAGCTGGACTGGTACAAATGTGCCTGGACTGAAGGATTATTAATATTGTGACCAGAATGGGAAGGAATTATAAAGAATGAGAAAACAAAAATACCTACCATTAAATATCATCAGGGGCTATAACTATAATAGAAAAGAGATTACAAATGCATGCCTGATTTATACACTCTCTCTCTCTCTATTAATAAATTTGAAAGTCTATATATTTCATGAATTTCTAGGCTAATAAAGTGTCTCACACTTGATTCAAGAATTCAAAAAGGGGTAAAAATATGAATAGATTAATAACCTCTAAAGAAATTGAAAGGGATTTTTAAAGCTCCTAAAAGACATAACAGTCCCCAAAAATTTCATAGACAAATTCGTTGTGATTAAAGGATAAATATTTAAACTGCTCTAAATTAGAAATATTTTAGAATGTGCTCTGTGAAAGATGCCTAATACATCAGGTGAAACCTAACAAAAACAGCAAGACAAATAATAATCTCACTTATGATGCTGCAGCAAAAAAAAATTTCTTAAAGATGTAAATTACATTTAGTTATATTTTAAAAGAATACATTTGTTTAAAGAACAATCCACTACAATGAAGCAGGACATATTCTGGGAATATAAGGAAGGTTAAATATCATGGAATTTATTAATATGATTAATTTTCTTGCAAGGATGAAAAATAATATTATTTCTTTGATCCCTAAATCATACGCATTTCACTCTCTTCTCATTCTCTTAGCCTTCTAGGAATATCTCTTACACCTTTTGTTTCAAAGATATAGAATTTGCTCTTTTCACCTCAGGCTTGCTTATAATATATCCTTCAGTCTATTTCTTGTCACTTATTCACTTCAGGATATGCTATTTTCTTCTCTCCTTTTGCATTCCACAAGTTATATTTTAGCATAAAAATAAAACAGGTATTGATATTAGGAGGCAATTAGTAGTTTCTGCCACAGTACTTGTGATGTGCTATGTGATGCCAAAATGAAGACACAAAAGGAGAATGGGCCTTTGTAACCTGAGTGGCCAAATGTGTGGTAGGGAAGAGAAGACTTTACAGGTGATGCTTTAACTGGAGCTTTGGCTGAGCACAGTGGCCACATCTGTAATGTCAGTGCTTCCAGACTTTGTTGAGGCAGGAACATCGCTTGAGGCCAGGAGTTCAAGACCAGTCCGGGCAACATAGCAAGACTTCCATCTCTAAAAAAAAAATAAAAATAATTAGCCTGGTGTGGTGGCACCCGCCTGTAAGTCCAAGCTACTCCAGAGGTTGTGGAGGGAGAATTGCTTGATTTCAGGAGTTCAAGGCTACAGTGAGCAAGACTCTGTCTGTAAAACAAACAAACAAAAAAAGGGTGGACATTTACTGGGAAAAGCATTAGTGGATCAGGGAAGCACGTGCTTGGGCACCTAGGCAGGAAACAGCACAACCATTTGGATTTAGAAGCAAATCACTGAAGTGTGGCAATGAACGGGAATGAGGAGGAAAAGAGTAAAGTATTTTAGTTAAGGGGCATGGTAAATACAAAAATCCTACCTAGGTTGAGACATAGGGATGAGCAGAGAAGGTGCTATTGATGCTGGAGAATGGTGACCCAGGATGGCTTGAGAGGCATTTGCAGCAGGTGGGCAAAGGGCTGTCTCTTCTTCTGCAAGAGATTTTCATTAGATTGAGGTCAAGTGTATGGAAATTGAGGGAATGCCCACCAGTTATTTTCATTTTCTTGTTAAACCTTGTGAAGTACTGGTTACCCTTTAAATTTTAAAAGACATTGGTATCTTGCAGTGACTTGGAGTTGAGAGCTGTGAGTATCCACGATCATATCTGGTTATGAGATTGCTAGACGATAGACCATTTAAAATATCAATACTTTCCTTTTTCTAATGACAATACTTTAATGAGAAAATTAGTTCTCATGTATATTAGCTGTCTGATGAATCACTGTGCAAATGTGCCTACTATTTAAAATACCCAATATATTTGATTCATTAAAAAATGATAAGCAGCAGATATTCATTTTAATAGTTCCAAGAGCAGTGCAATACACAATCTCTCCTTTAAAGGTAGAAAACATGATGCCAATGTTGTGTCTTCCTCTTCCCAGTAATTTTTGAACTTTTCTACCCTGAGGAGGAAGATAAGCCTCATTTTTTTTTCACGAAGACAACAGTGCTAGTGCAATACTAGTGTAGGTAACCCAGTCATTTGAAGCTGGCAATTAAATTATCCTTGAATAAATCTCCTAACACTAATCAACCCTGGAAGACAGCAAAATCAAACAGCTTAATGCTTGAGGGGTAAACATGAGTATTTGTATCTAACTACAGTACTTTAGTTGTGTTTGTACTTTATCTAGAATGAGTTCTTAGCAACTCCTATCTCCTTTCTCTGTCCCTTATCTGCAAGCTTTACTTATATTCAAAAAGCATCAGCAAGAGGTAAGCTATGCAAAGAGGCCTAAAACCACATTTGTACCACCTTGTGCCCCATGAATTGAGAAGGATTAACCTAAGTAAGAACACATTGCATACATGATAAGGATTTTTGTAAAAAGGAGCTGATAATCTGCTAATTCATTTTTAGGAACCACTATGTAATTCATGTGGCTTTTGTGTATTGTTAATTGAATTACAGGGTAAGGAATATCTATATATCAGATACCCACAGATGCCAGGGAGGGGGTAAAAATGAGTTTTTCACTTCTTATTCCAAGACTAGCAGTTATATTTGAATTATGAATAGCAGATAAAATTCATTTTCCAAAAAGCTTAAAATAAATATAGCTGGAAATATAAAACCAGCAGAGATCTCAGTTTGGAGATAAACTGGGCAGCAATGTCAAGCATATGGAGGACAAATCATCTGGTATTTCTTTGAGATGGTACTATTTTCCAGTAATAAAATAGCTACAGTATTCAGCATTGACTAAGGACATTGCTGTTTTACGGTGGTAATGAATCATTCAAGCTAAGGAGAATTCAGGTATGTAAGTCACGGCTGCTGTTACGTGGACTTCATCAACCTAGCTCAGATGCTTCCTGCTTTCCTGGAAAGGCCTCTTTGGCCAGGGATGGTTTTTGCTTCTTTTCACTTGTCTCTGGGTACACAATCACATAACAAGGAGTGGGAGAAGGTATCCACCTACCAGTGTGATTTTTGGAAGGGAAGCTTAGAAATTCCCCTCTTCCATTGCAAAATAAAGATACGAATTTTTCTCTCATCCAGTTGCTGAGGCTGAAGTTCAATCACTAGGCTTCATGCTGTGGCTTGGGCTCTGCTTATGAGTTAAAAGGAAATCTTTAAGGAGAAATCATCAGTCATGTAAACACTGTTGTGCAAATGCTCATTAAATTATATCCCAAATCAAATGTTAATAGGAGGAAATAATAGAAAGAAATGGAGGATTTGGGCAGGCTGGGACAAAGGGGGCTTTATAAAAAAAGGAAGATAGGATAAAGCAACCACAATAATAATGTCTGTTTATAATTCACCAGGCATTGTTCCAGTTTCTTTATACATTTTATCTCATTTAATCCTTAATGAACCCTGACTATAAGCAATTCCTTATATCCATATTATATATGATGCAACCAGAGCTCATAAAAGTTAAGTAACATTCCTAAATTTAGTCAACAAATGAGTGGTGGAATTGAAATATGAAGTAGCGTTTATCACTCCTGGACGTGGACACTTAACCACTGTGCTGCCTGGACACTTTGACAAGGTCCATCTCTGTTGGGATCTGCCATACTTCTCAACCATCCTGTCTATATTGCCACCGGAAGCTCTGCCCAGGTCACCAAGAACAGCAACAAGGACAATACTTCCAGTTGCAGTTTTATCCCTAGCTATGTGTGCTCTTGAGCAGATCACTCTACTTCTTTTGTCCCACTTTTTCAACTATAAAGTCACAGAGTGGGATGTGATTAGTGGTTCTCCTTTTTGAGAGTCAAAACCCTCCAATCATGTACCGTCTCTCCTCATGTAAATGAACCATCAGATAAAATTTTGCCTACTATTTCACATTCTTGTTGACTTCCTAAAATTTGGGTCAGCCTAGGCATCTCGTTGGATGAAATGTCAAAGAATAGAAAAGTGTGAATTTTATGAGATTAAGGGATGCTAAGTGTCTATATTTTTGTAAGATAGTATTTTGTAAACTATTTTATCAAGGATAGTATTAATTATTTATCATTGAGGGAAACTTATAAGTGGGTAAAAATCATTATTATGTAATGCTCAGTCTTCTCTAATAACTATTCTTTAGTAATAATGATTGTTAGTAGTAATAATAATAGTAATAATTAAGGCTATCTTACTGAACACTTTAAACACTGTGCTAAATGATTTGCATGTATCATCTTATTTAATCTTTGCAAAGTTTATATTACAGAAGTACTGTTATTATCACCATTTTGCTCAGAGAAGCAAATAGGGGGTTCAGAGAAGTTAGAAACATACAGACATATTTTCTTAAAAATAAGTCTCTTCAGTTCTATTGCAGTTTAGTTTTTATAATTGTGTTTCTAAATAAGCATATCATAGAATTAAAATTCATTGCTGTCAAGTGAAAAGGATATTATACATCACTTGGAATTATGTTTAACTTTAGTTATTAGCAAACTCAACTTAGAGTGGCTTAAGCAAGTAGATATGAAATAAGCCTAGTACTCCTAAATGTACCATAAAAACTTCATAGGAATGACAAATGCTATATTTAAGGGAAAAATAATCTGCAAAATCAAATCAAGTGTTTCCTCTACACCCAAAGTTTTCATCTGGAAGCTTATAAGTTCTGGCTAAATTCTTTTAACTATCCTTTCATGAGATAGGAATTAATCATTTTGAGATTGTCCTTACTACTTTATTGGTGTTAAAATGACCTTTCTTTTTTAAGATGATGGCGACTATAATTACATTTTTTAATGTATGTATGTCCTTACTTGGCAACATGGTTTGGTGACTTTTTGATCTCTTTCTCTGTCACATTCAAAATTCTGAGAACTTGTATAATTCTGTGAGAATTTCTAAGATTTAAAATGTAGCAGAGTTGAGTTTGAATGGTAATATCTGTGGTAAAAGTTTATACAATTTTCCTCTAAGTCTGATGCAGGTCTTTCTACTTGAATAGTGGATTCTATAGTAATATCAACTGATTAACCCTCTTAATCAGACTTGGAGCTTGCTGTGTCTCATAAATGAGAGAGTAAACTTATAAAAATGTTTAAATGCCCTTGTACTTTGGCAAGTTTCAAACTTAGGATATCTATTGGCACAGTTTTCTGAAAAACAACCAAATTATAACAGTGAGTTAGAATTCCATAAGTGTTTTAGTTGAGGACAAAGTTGACCACTTTATCGCTACCCATAAGATTATCAACACAAAATGTATCTATGTCTTTGCATATGAAATATGTAAACAAAAAGCAACTATCCCGGTAGTTTAGTAGCTCCTTCTGTCTCACCTTTCTTGTTGAATTAATCTGAAAAATACACTATGTTTCAGTATAGATATAAACAATCTATGTTAATTACCATCAAATCAATCCAATGGGATTACTCTCTTGAATAAAAAGTAAATAAAAACATAATGATTAACCCCCAGACATTCATCAAACTTTTAAAACTGAACATTTATCTACATATCATATCAACTACCTTAATTATGACATGATACAACTTAATCAGCTATGTAGCCCCAAATATCCAAGTGTTAAAAATGTGTAGACCCTAATGACTTCTAACTGGTTGTGTCTACTAATAAAGTTAAACAAAAATAGAATATTTCAGTTTTCTGAAAATATATTAGAATTTTAAATCATGGAAGAGAGAACCACTAAATTTATTATTTCCTTTTCTTCTTTATTTTCTTCTGCTCAGTTTTAATTTTTTAACAGAAGGCCACAAAAAATAGGTGGAACCTTTTAACCCTTAAAATCCTTCCTTGTGAACTGCTGTATCATTAAGGGTATTGAGCATTTTTTCTAGGTAATCACTATTTTTTTTTCTTTTTTAATGAACCCACGTGTGTGGATGCTCATTAGGATATGACAAAGGGAGCTGAAAATAAAAAGATAAAATCTTAGCCTGTGGACATTCACAAGCCAGAATCTGTGGGAAATTAATGTCCCTAGGAGCAGCCTTCAATCCATAATGAAAGAAAGTTGGTGAATAAATATTCCAGCTTCTTTACCGCTGTAAAGGAAATCACCCAGATATGTGTTCTCTGGGTTCATATAATATACTTATTTAATGGACACACTTAACAGTAACTTATCTTGGAGTGTGACAGGCAAATTTTCTGAAAAAATCAGTTTCCCTATTTCAGTATTTCTTTTAACAAGGTTTGAAATCATAAATCTTAACACAGAATGTTCCCAAGTTCTGTGATTAACATGCAAAGCTGTTAATCTCCTAGGGGTCCCCAGTAAGACAGCCCCAGTTGCACAAAATGCTAACTTATATACTTTCACTCTACTTCGTAGAGAAGTATTTTTGTCCAAATGCTTATGCTAGAAATGATCTGCTTAAATAACAGAACATTGAAAAACTGGAAAAGTTTGTGGCTTTGCTTTTAAAAGGGCTTATCATATGGTCTTGTCTTGGTTTTCTTCCCTTCATCCTCTTACTTTGGCCACTCCCTTGCTGTTGCTTTCTAGGAATTACTTTTGGGTCAGTTTCTGGGGAAACACACCTAAAACAGTTTACCTAGGCTCTGAGTTAGTTATTTTTTTCAAAGGAAATCTTATGATCATCTCAGTACAGAAAACACATAAAAGCAGAGCTGTTGTAATTGATAGGGTGAGAGATTTGTGTAGAGCTGGAAGGGGTGTCTACTCAGCCTTTCTTTCCCTCTTTCCCCATCCCCAAACATCTCAGTAGGAGAAAGACATTTTTGGAAAGAGTTTGAGAACCTCTGGACTAAATGTTTTCTGTCACTTAAAAAAGTATCTCACTCTCTTACTGATTTCTTCTACCAAATATTGTATGCTAATGTAGCAGACATTTAGCATATATAACAGTGGTACATTTATTTACTCTTTTCATGAATATATTATTTCCAAGAATCTGTGTCTGTTGTGACCAATACAATTTCCCAAAAGCAGCTATAACTTGTGCCTACTCCATATGCTATCTATTCCATAAATGGTTGAATTACACATGAAAGAGAATCGACTCAGTTAACCTTGATTCCTTGAATTAAGAGATTGTATAAATCCTAGATGAAGTCAATTCTGTCTGAACTTTTTTTTTTCTGGACTGTGACTTTTCATATACTTATTTAATGGACACGCATAACAGTAACTTATCTTGGAGTGTGACAGGCAAATTTTCTGGGAAAAAAAATCAATTTCCCTATTTCAATATTTCTTTTAACAAGGTTTGAAATCATATATCTTAACACAGAATGTTCTCAAGTTCTGTGATTAACATGCAAAGCTGTTTCTTAACAGTTCTCCCTCACTTTTAAAATGACATTGAGAGCTTAGAGGCGCTTGTTCTTAATTTTTAAACCTACTGATTTCATTGTGCCTGACACAAAGCAGAACATCTTTGCCATAATTACTATATAACAGTTATTTTTCACAAAGTTGTAATTTTCCTAAAATTAGCTGAACTGCCTCAATTATGTAAATTGAATTCTGAGACTTTAATGAGTGTATTTGCAGGAGCACAATAGACTTTTATAGGGAAATATCAGGAAAAAAAAATCTCCAAATAATTTTTGCCTCACTTTTCATGAGACCAGGAAAAAGACTTCTACTGTTAGTGAACACATCCTCTTGTGGGCAGCTGGTTGGTTGGATCCTTTCTCTGCCTTGTGCAATAAAGGAAATCGACGCAAAGCATCTAAGACTAGAATCCCACAGTTAGAAGGAAGCTCAAAGAGAGTTATGGGCCCCAGATGACCTCCATGCTACCTTTAGGCAAGGTTAGGCTGTATCTTCATGTTGTATTTCCCGTCAACAGAATATCCTCTTTCTCCTCACCACAGACAGATGCTCCTCAACTCATGATGGACTTATGTCTTGATAAACCCACTGTATGTTGAAAATATCATGTTAGTCATTTAATACAACTAACCTGCTGAACTTTATAGCTTAGCCTAGCCTACCTCAACTTACATTAGTCCACAGTTGGGCAAAATTATCTAACACAAATTGAATGCCGTACTGAAAGTGAAAAACAGAATGGTTGTATGGGCATTCAAAATAAGATTTCTACTGAATTGCTTATATGGCTTTCACACCATTGTCAAGTCAAAAAATTGTAAGTAAAACCATTGAAAGTCTGTACTTTGCTCTGCTTATCTATTGCTGTGTAAGAAACTATGCTCTAAAATTTAGTGTCTTAAAGAATAATTTATTATCTTTCATGGTTCTGTGGTTGGATGGACTAAGCTGGATGATTCTTGCTTATGATCTCTCATGGAATATGGTCAGAGAAGAGCTGGGGCTGGAATCGTCTGTAAGCTTGACTGAGCTGGACATCCAAGATGGCCTTTTCACCCACATATCGGATGCCTTGATGCTTCTCATAGCCTCTGTCTCCAGCAAAGTAGCTTGGACTTTTTTCCTGGCACATTGGAGCTCCAAGAGGAAGAAAGGAGAAACTGCCAGTTCTTTCAAAAAACAGGCCCAGAACTGGCAAAGCACCACTACCACCATATGCAGTTGTTCAAAGTACTTGCTGGCCAGCCTGGATTCAAAGGAAGGGGCATGGACCCCTCCTCTGTCATTGAGGGAGGAAGGTCAAAGAATTTGAAGCCCTCTTTAATCTGACACACCCCTCACTGAGCTGTTTGTTCTCTAGGTTTTGCTTGCTTGCTGTCTTTGTTTCTTTTGCTTATTCTTTCTTCCTCTTTGCTGGAAGATAAACTCACTTAAGTTGGCTTATTTCACTGCTTACTATTTTATATTAGGTTGGTGCAAAAGTGTGCACCAATTTGTACACCAACTAATATATTTCAAACTCTCAGAGAAATTTTTCAGTTGGTTCCCTTCTGTAGAGATGGTTACACACATCTCTTTTCTGACCATACCCACTTTTTATTGCTTGGCCTCTCCTCTGTGGGAAAAGCTACTGCCTCATCTTCCTGCTTCCCTATCGCCCTGGGCTCGGCTTCTCTAGTCTCCAATACAACAACTTTCCTCCTTTCATTTAGGTGTGGTTACGGTTTCAGAAAGCTACGCCTTTCACTCTAGCATTCATGATTTTAAGATTATACTACACTAAAGAGATGCATGTCTATTCAATAATATTAATAACAGCACCAATTAACATTTATTGAGGGCTTATATGTATCATAAGAGTTATAACAATTCACATGTATATATCATTTAAATCTTTAAAACCACCCTGTGAAGTAAATATTATTAGCTCCTTTTTCAGATGAGGAAAACAAGGAATGGAGAACTCAAGGATTAGCATCTTTAAGTGTATAGACAAGGTATTTGTGTTCTCACTAGGTATGTGTGAAAGCTTTTGTTGCCCCACATTCTTCACAACATTGGTATTGGGCTGATCAATTTTCGCCAATCTTGAAAATATGAAATTGCATATTATTGTGCCTTTGTTTTCTATTTTTCCAAGTGCTGATGAGGTTATATGTCTTTTGATAAAATTGGCCATGCTTGATTTCTCATCTAGAAAATGGCTGTTTATGTCTTTGCCCATTTTCCTATTAAAGTTGTTTTCTTATTGATTAATTGGAGTTCTTTATATATTCTTGATACTAATCCTTTTTTAAAAAATGTAGTTATATATGTTGCCAATATTTTCTTTCAAAGTATGGCTTTTCTTTTCTCTCTCTGTTTGGTGTTTTCTGATGAACAGATTCTTAGGATACATTTATAATTGATTCCTAGGTAATTATTGTGTTTCTTTCTTGCTGTTTAATTTAGTGTTTCTTTATTATTAGGTTGTCTACTTGTTTTGCAGATATGTGGAAATTCAATTGAATTTTAACTTTTAATCTTATGCCAAGAAATCTTCCTAGTCTCTGTATACACATATGCATACACACACATTGAAGGTGCTTGATATATTTGTGTGAATATTTCACCTGGGAATAATGGAGATTTGCTTCTTTTAAAATCTTTACATCATTTATTTATCCATTTCCCCTAATTGCATTCCAAGGCACACAAGAAGAGCACATAAGAGAGGTGATAGTGAATATTCTTGTATTTTCACAATAGAAGACAGTGTTTTATTACATTTCATCATTATGTTGCTTTCTACAGAATTAATTTTAAGCTCCTTCATAATTTTTCTTTCTATGAATGAATAGATTTTTTAGTTTTATTTAATGATTTTTCTACACATGTATTGAGAACATTACATGATTTTTCTCCGTAAATTTTCTATTGTGGTAAAGCATGTGAAAATATTCCCAGCATTGTATCCACCTTACATTTCTGGAATAAAATCAAGTTGGTCATGATGCTTTACTTTTTAATTTATATTGCTCAATTTGGCTTGCTAATATTTTCATATTTATTGCATCTACATTTATGAGTGAGATTGGCTAAATTTTTCATTTCTTCTAATGTATTATTGAGTTTGGTGTCAAGACTATATGTAGTTTATAAAGTGATTCGAGCATTATTAATTTTATTTTCTGGAAGAGTTTATATAAAATTAGAATCATCCTTGAATATTTGGTAGAACTATCATGTAAAAATCACTGAGCCTGGAGTTTCCCTTGTGAAAAGATTTTTTTATAGGAAACTAAATTTCTTTAATGTATATGGGACTATTTAAACATTTTATTTATTCTTGAATCAATTTTAGTACATAGTAGTTTTTTCTAAGAATTTACCATTTTGTATATGTTTTCAGGGATTTTGTATAAAGTTGTATGTAATATAATGTAATCTCAATATCTGCTGTATGTATAGTTAGGTTCCCTGTTAATTTTCACTATTGCTTAGTTTTCTTTTAGTTTTAATTAGTCTTGTCAGTTTGGTTTTTCTTTATAATGTATGATTTTTTAAATTTAAATTATTTCTGGTTTTATTACTTTTCCTACTTCATTCTTTGGAGATTTTTTAACTTTTTAATATGGAAATTTAACTCATGAGTGTTTAACTTTTTCTGTTCTCTAGAATAATTATTGAAGGTCATACATTTCCCTTTAACTTTGTTGTACTATTGGCATCTTAGAATTTTTGATATGAGCCCTTTTTTATCATTCAGTTCAAATTTAATTACTAAATTTAAAAAAATTTGAGTTACTTATAATACACTTTAAAAAATAGAACTGTATAATTTTTCAATGATTTATTATCCCTTTTATTGTAAAACGACAATGATTTAAAAAGTTATATTAAAAAATATGTAACTTAATAAAAGGCCAACACTTTAAATCACCAACCAGATTAAGAAATAGCACTCTGTCAGTCACCCAAGTCCCTCCATGTGCCTTTCCTCTTCCCCAAATGACCATTATCTTTTTAGTAGTTATTTCCTTGTATTTCTTTATAGTTTAAGCAACCCAGTTTGCAATACTAGACCATAATCTTGCCCATTTTATTAATTTACAGCTTCCTCATCCTTCCCTTTCTTTTTGTTACATTTTGTCTGTTATAGGCCATGACTCATTTATCACAGTTAGAATTTTCTCAATACATATTCTTGGTTCAGTATGCTAACAGTACATTCATGTTTCTCTATTTTCTGTGTTTCCTGAAAATATGCAGCTGGATAAAGCTGTAAACAAGCAAATACCATTCTTTCTGTATTTATCGCTGGAATCCATGTACTATATTTTCTTGAAATGAGGAAAGTTTGGACTAGCTAGCTATTACGTAGCCTCATTATTCGATATATTACTAATTCTGCTTTTTTTTTTTTTTTTGACAGAGTCTCTCTCTGTTGCCAGCCTGGAGTGCATTGGCGCCATCTTGGCTCACTGCAACCTCCGCCTCCTGGGTTCAAGCAATTCCCCTGCTTCAGCCTCCTGAGTAGCTGGTACTACAGGCACGGGCCACCACACCCAGCTAATTTTTGTACTTTTAGTAGAGATGGGGTTTTACCATGTTGGCCAGGATGGTCTCGATCTCTTGACCTCATGATCCGCCCATCTCAGCCTCCCACAGTGCTGGGATTACTGCTTTTTAAATAAAATAAGCAGCAAAATGTTACAAGTTTTCCTCTCCTTGGCTGTTAGTTGGTGTAATTGCCAGTAGATACATTTTTAAATTCTTCTGTATCAAAAAAATTGCATCAATAATATATATGAAAAAAGGTCTATGACTTTTAACTCCTAACAATTTTAGGGAGTGAAGGTCATGTGAAATGTCTCTCAGATGACTTTAGATCTCCTAGACAGGTCTTGTTGATTTCACGCTTGGAAAAATGCTTCCTTTCTTCCATTAAAAAGCTGTCACTGAACAGACTCTTCCTCTAGTAGCTGCATAAGCTTCACAAGGCAAAAAGTTCTTGTGTTCCTTGACTTGGTAAAGTTAAAGAATATGAAGCCATATTCTTTTCTTTCCCATATCAGAAGAGACCTTTAAGATAATGATCTCCCCTTTAATATCTCACATATTTATTAAAAGGAAACCCAACAGATCTTTGACTATTTATAAACTTTATAAACCATATATAGTTAGTAACAAAACAGATAGATGGTATTAGCAACCCAGGGTATCCGCCTAACCCTGTTGTGAGGGCATAACATATTCCTTCTAATGCTGCTTTTATCTGGTGAAAATTTTTGGTAATTCTGCAGGAGTTAATTGAAATTGTAAGAAAACAAGAGTTCAGAGAATCTTTTGATAACCTGGTTCAGCCTCTTCAATTTAGGCAATTAAAATGGCATCTTCAATTTTGGGACTTCATTTTTCTTTTTACTTGTCTCTAATATTTTGGAAAGAACTATAAATGAATAGAAAAATATAATGCAGATGAGAAACAAAATCATTCTGGTTAAAGTTCTCCATGGGAACAATTTAGAAATTGGAAATCAGGCAATAAATATTTTGGTAATGTTAGAAAATCAGTTTTATAGTGATGTCTGATGAGACCCTGGAACTTTTAATTTTTCTTAGTTCTGAGTTCTCCCATTAATTAGTCACTATCCTTCAGGTTGAAAATTATTTAGGAATAGAACTTAGGAATAGACTTGTATATTTTGATACTGTTCTTCAACTTTCCAGAAAAACAAGTAAGCTGGAATATGATTATGATTTCTGCTTTCCTCTGTGATTCATATTTTACTCTTTATATGGTTTTACTCTTTAGGACATTGGACCTTTAGAAGAAACTCAGTCAATACCATCTACAGTAAATTAACAAGGAGCACAGACTTTTTGCTTATCCTACTGTTGAAAGATGGTGATTCTCTTTCCCTTGAATCTAAGTTCACCTTGGAGATTTGCTTGATTATAAAATGCTGCCAAGGAATATTCTGGAACTTCTAAGGCTGGTTCACAAGAACTCTTACAGCCTCCATCTGGGTCTTTTGGAACGCTTGGCTCTTGAAACCCAGCCATAATACTGTAAGGAAGCCCAACCAGCCCCAGGGAGTGGACCCTGGCCAACAGCCCCACGTGAACTCCCAGCTGACAACTCCCACCAACTTGACAGCCATGTAAGTAAGCCATCTTGGAAATGTATTCTCCAGACCAGCTGGGCTGCTGATGCCTCATGGGACTGAGATGAGCACACCCTGTTAAACTCTGCCCAAAGTATAAAGTTGTGAGACAAAAATGTGATTGTTTTTATTTTAAGCCACCAAATTCTGGGTGATGTGTTATATAGCAATAGGTTACAAAACAGCGTGCATATCCTGGCCTGATTTCTGAGTAAATATAAAAATAAAACAAATAAGTCAGAGCAATAGAAACCCAAAATATTATTGTGATTTTCAGTAGTAGCTAAGTGGAGATTTGTCTTAGTTTGAGAGCCAGTGTTGGTTTGCTGAGACCACTGTGTTCTAAGAATTTGGTACTATAGTATTTAGGGACAAGACCTCCTTATGAAAACTGGAGAGGCATGTTAAAAGCAGTGCCCTCTCATAATGAGTAGCAGTTATGAGCAGCTGTTGAGTTCAGACAAGATTTGTTCTGAAGCCTGGCTCTGCAACTTAATAGGAATGAATACTTGATCAAGTAATTTAACCTCTCTAAGCTTCAGTTTCCTTATCTATAAAATGGGGATAATAATGGTACCTAATTTATTGGGTCTAACACATAGGACTCAAAAGAGTGTTTCTATTATTTGCTAATATAGGATGCTGTAAAGATATTGTGCTTAACATATTAAGCATGTGGAATTCTGAAAGGAAAATTGAGAGTAAAGTACCACAGACCTAGCCTGGTTATTATTATTTATTGGATTCTTGTGAGCATACTTTCAATATAAAAGGTTGTGATCACAATATAATCAAGGCTGTCTTTCAGGAGATATGAGTGTGGTGAGGAAATGATGCATTTTTACAGATATTAGTCTGCTATTGCCTTGTTATAAAGAAATACTGAGACTAGGTAATTTATAAAGAAAAGAGGTTTAATTGGCTCATGATTTCACAGGCTATATAGGAAGCATTATCGCTTCTGGGAAGGCCTTAGGAAACTTTCGATCATGGTAGAAGACTAAGGGGAAGCAGGCACGTCTTACTTGGCCTAATCAGGAGGAGGAGAAGAGTTGCGGGAGGTGCTACACACTTTTAGACAATCAGATCTCATGAGAATTCTATCATGAGAAGAGCACCCAGAGAGAAATTTGCCCCCAAGATCTAATGATCTACTACCCGGCCCCACCTCCGTCATTGGGGATTACAATTTAACATGAGATTTGGGCTGGGACACAGATCCAAACCATATAATTCTGCCCCAGGCCCTCCAAAATCTCACACCCTTCTCACAATTGCAAAATTCAATCACGCCTTCCCAATAGTCCCCAAAAGACTTAACTCATTCCAGCATTAACTCAAAAGTCCACAGTCCAAAGTCTCATCTGAGACAAGGCTAGTCCTGCCTATAGCCTGTAAAATAAAAAGCAAGTTGGTTACTCCCAAGATACAATAAGGGTACAGGCGCTGGGTAAATATTTCCATTTCAAAAGAGAGCAATCAGCCAAAAGAAAGGGATTACAGGCCCCATGCAAGTCTAAAACCAAGCAAAGCAGTCATTAAACCTTAAACCTCCAAAAATAATCTCCTTTGACTCCGTGGTCCCACATCCAGGGCACATTGATGCAGTGGGTGGGCTTCAAGGCCTTGGGCAGCTCCACCCCTGTAGTTCTGCAGGGCTTGGTCTCCAAGGCTGCTTTCAAAGGCTGGCATTGAGTGCTTGTGGCTTTTTGCAGGCACGTGGTGCAAACTGTTGGTGGATCTACTGTTCTGGAGGACAGCATCCCTCTTCTCAAAGCTGCACTAGGAAGTGTCCCAGTGGGGACAATCTGTGGGGGTTCAAACCCCATGTTTCTCCTCTGTATTGCCCTAGTAGAGGTTATCTGTGAGGGCTCCACTCCTGCAGCAGATTTCTGCCTAGATATCTAGGCTTTTTCATACATCCTCTAAAATCTAGGCGAAGACTCCCAAACCTCAGCCCTTGCACTCTGCGCACTCTCAGGCTGAATACCAAGTGGAAGCCACCAAGACCTGTGGCTTGCACCCTCTAAAGCAGCAGACTGAGCTGTATCTGGAGCACTTTTAGCCACTGCTGGAGCTGGAACAGCTAGGATGCAGGGAGCAGTGTCCTGACTGAGGTGCAGGGCAGTGGGACCTTCAGCTTTGCCCCGGAAACCATTCTTTCTGCCTAGGCCCTGAGGCCTGTGATTGGAGGGGCTGTCTCAAAGATCTCTGACATACCTTCAAGGCATTTTCCCCATTGTCTTGGCTATTAGCAGTTGCCTTCCCTTCAGTTATGCAAACTTCTGCAGCCTGCTTGAATTCCTCCCCTGAGAATGAGTTTTTCTTTTTTTACCATATTGCTGGACTGTAAATTTTCCCAAACTTTTATGCTCTGTTCCCCTTTTAAATATAAGTTCCAGTTTCAGATTATTGCTTTCCTTACACATATAAAGTAGGTTATTAGAAACAGCCAGGCTAGGCTGGGCATGGTGGCTCACGCCTGTAATCCCAGCACTTTGGGAGGCCAAGGCGGACAGATCACCAGGTCAGGAGATTGAGACCATCCTGGCTAACATGGTGAAACCCCATCTCTACTAAAAATACAAAAAAAAAGTAGCCAGGCATGGTGGCGGGTGCCTGAAGTCCCAGCTACTCGGGAGGCTGAGGCAGGAGAATGGCATGAACCTGGGAGGTGGAGGTTGCGGTGAGCTGAGACCACGCCACTGCACTCCAGCCTGGGTGACAGAGCGAGACTCCGTCTCAAAAACCCAGATAATTTTTTTTAAGGATGTCGTCTGTCCCAATCATTTTCTATTCTTCATGCCTTCTCATTCATTGAGCCTGGCTAATTTTTTTGTATTTTTAGTAGAGACGGGGTTTCACCATGTTAGCCAGGATGGTCTTGATCTCCCGACCTCGTGATCCACCAGCCTCGGCCTCCAAAGTCCTGGGATTACAGGCGTGAGCCACTGCGCCCGGCCCAGCCAGGCTAAATCTTGAATGCTTTGCTGCTTAGATACTTCTTCTGCTAGATACTCTAAATCATCATTCTCAAGTTCAAAGTACTATAGACCTTTAGGGCAGGGGCACAGTGCTGCCAATTGCTTTGCTAAGGAACAGAAGTGACCTTTGCTCCAGTTCCCAATAAGTTTCTCATTTCCATCTGAGACCTCCTCTATCTGGATTTCATTGTTCATGTCACTATCAGCATTTTGGTCACAGTAATTTATCAAGTCTCTGGGAAGTTCCAAATTTTCCTTCAGCTTTCTCTGTTCTTCTGAGCCTCCACACATTTCCAACCTCTGCCCATTACCCAGTTCCGAAGTCACTTCCACATTTTCAAGTATCTTTATAGCAATGTCCTACTTCTTTGTACCAATTTTCTATATTATTTCATTATTGCATTGCTATAAAGAAATACCATAGACTGGGTAGTTTATAAAGAAAAGAGGTTTAATTGGCTCATGGCTCTGCAGGATATACAGGAAGCATGATGGCTTCTAGGAAGGCCTCAGGAAACTTTCAATCATTGTGGAAGGTGAAGTGGAAGCAGGGACATCCTACATGTCCGGAGCAGGAGAAAGAGAAGGGAGGAGGGAGGTGCTATACACTTTTCAACAGCCGGATCTCATGAGAGCTCTATCATGAGAACAGTACCCAGAGGGAAATCAACCCCCATGATCGAGTCACCTTCTACCAGGCCCCACTTCCAACATTGAGGATTACAATTTGGCATGAGATTTGAGCAAGGGCACAGGTCCAAACCATATCAGGTATGCATCTCCATGCAAAAAAAAGTAGTATAATAAACATACATTTACTCTAATTCTCCCAGACCACCAGAC
The DNA here is from genome assembly GCF_009828535.3 of Hylobates moloch. Lineage (NCBI taxonomy): Eukaryota > Metazoa > Chordata > Mammalia > Primates > Hylobatidae > Hylobates > Hylobates moloch. Next base: position 10,907,834 of record NW_026652286.1, on the reverse strand, counting down.
TTATTAGGAACATTAAGATATCTTAATACATTGGATTATCAAATGTCAGAAATGCAATTAAGGAAATATGATATAAGGTTTATTGAGATACAATTGTGTGTGTGTGTGTGTGTGTGTGCGCATGTGCGCATTGCTGGGGGGGCCTCAGGAAACTTACAATCATGGCAGAAGGCATAGCAGGCACCTTCTTCACAAGGCAGCAGGATGGAGTGAATGAGTGCAAGCAGGGGAAGTGCCAGATGCTTATAATACCACCAGTCTTGTGAGACTCACTCATTATCACAAAAACAATATGGGAGAAACCACTACCATGATCTAATTACTTCCCACTGGGTCCCTCCCATGACATATGGGGATTATGGGAATTACAATTCAAGATGAGATTTGGAAGGTGACACAGACAAACCATATCATTCCACCCCTGGCCCCTCCCAAATCTCATGTCCTCACATTTCAAAATCAATCATGCCTTCCCAACAGTCCCTAAAAGTCTTAACTCATTCCAGCAGTAACCCTCAAGTTCACATCCAAAGTCTCATCTGAGACAAGGCAAGTCACTTCTGCCTATGAGCCTGTAAAATCAAAAGCAAGTTAGTTACTTCCTGGATACAGTGGGGGTACAAGCATTGGGTAAATACACTAATTCCAAATTGGAGAAATTGGCCAAAACAAAGGGGCTACAGGCCACATACAAGTCTGAAATCCAGTGGGGCGGTCAAATCTTAAAGCTTTGAAATGACCTCCTTCGACTCCATGTCACACTTCTAGGTCACACTGATGCAAGACGTGGGCTCCCATGGCATTGGGACGCTCCACCCCTGTGGGTTTGCAGGATACAGCTCCTTTCCTGGCTGCTTTCACTGGCTGACATTTAGTGTCTGCAGCTTTTCCAGGTGCACAGTGCAAGCTATTGATGGATATACCATTCTGGAGTCTGGAGGATGGTGGCCCTCTTCTCACAGCTCCACTAGGCAGTGCCCCAGTGGGGACACTGTGTGGGGACCCTGACCCCACATTTACCTTCTGTACTGCCTTAGCAGAGGTTTTTATTAGGGCTCTGCTCCTGCAGCAAACTTCTGCCTGGACATCCAGGCATTTCCATGCATCCTCTGAAATCTAGGTGAAGATTCCTAAACCTCAGTTCATGACTTCTGTCCACCTGCAGGCCCAACACCACAGGAAAGCTGCCAAGGCTTAAGGCTTGAACCCTCTGAAACAATGGCCTGAGCTGCATGTTGGCCCCTTTTAGCCACAGCTAGAGCTGGAGTTGCAGCAGCTGGGACACAGGGCACCAAGTCTGGAGGCTGCACAGAGCAGCAGGGGGCCCCTGGGACTGGCCCACTAAACCATTTTTCCCTCCTAAGTCTCTGGGCCTGTAATGGGAGGGGCTGCTGTGAAGGTCTCTGACAATCCCTGGAGACATTTTCCCTATTGTCTTGGTGATTAACATTTGGCTCCTCATTACTTATGCAAGTTTCTGCAGCTGGCTTGAATTTCTCCCCAGAAAATGGGTTTTTCTTTTCTACTGCATCATCAGGCTGCAAGTTTTCCAAACTTTTATGCTCTGCTTCCTCTTGAACACTTTGCCGCTTAGAAATTTCTTCTGCCAGATACCCTAAATCATCTCTCTCGGTTTAAAGTTCCATGGATCTCTAGGGCAGGGGCAAAATGCTGCCAGTCTCTTTGCTAAAGCATAGCAAGAGTCACCTTTATTCCAGTTCCCAACAAGTTCCTCATCTCCATCTGAGACCACCTCAGCCTGGACTTCATTGTCCATGTCACTATCAGGATCTTGGTCAAAGCCATTCGACAAGTCTCTAGGAAATTCCAAACTGTTTCCATATCTTCCTGTCTTCATCTGGGCACTCCAAACTGTTCCAACCTCTGTCTGTTACCCAGTTCCAAAGTTGCTTCCACATTTTTGGGTATCTTTACAGCATTGCCAACTACTGCTGGTACCAATTTACTGTATTAGTCCGTTCTCACACTGCTATAAAGAAATACCTGATACTGGGTAATTTTTAAAGGAAAGTGGTTTAAATTGACTCATGGTTCTGCATTGCCAGGGAGGCCTCAGCAAACTTACAATCATGGCAGAAGGCAAAACAGGTACCTTTTTCACAGGGCAGCAGGATGAAGTGAGTGAGTGCAAGCAGGGGAAATGGCAGATGCTTATAAAACCATCAGATCTCATGAGACTCACTCATTATCATGAGAACAGCATGGGAGAAACCACTGCCATTATCCAATTACTTCCCTCAGGTCCCTTTCATGACATATGAGGATTATGGGAACTTCAATTTAAGATGAAATTTAAGTGGGGACACAGCCAAACCATATCACAGACTTAGGAGTTTTCTTGTAGGCCTCAGTGGTCAAGATATAATATATGACTTGCAGTACTAAAATCCACTCTTTTTTTTTTTTTTTTTGACTGGGTTTTGCTTTCGTTGCCCAGGCTGGAGTGCAACGGTGTGATCTCAGCTCACTGCAACCTCCACCTCCCAGGTTCAAGTGATTCTCCTACCTCAGCCTCCCAAGTAGCTGGGATTACAGGCCTGTGCCACCATGCCAGGCTAATTTTTGTATTTTTAGTAGAGATGGGGTTTCACCGTGTTGGTTAGGCTGCTGTCGAACTCCTGACCTCCAGGGATCCACCCGCCTTGGCCTCCCAAAGTGCTGGGATTACAGGCATGAGCCACCTCGCCCGGCCCTAAAATTCATTCTTTAAAATGGAAGGTAATTAAGAAACTTGCTAAATATTCTTATTGTCCACATAATTATCATTATTGTTTTACTATTTAATTTTAAAAAAATATTTTTAATTGACAATTCATAAGTGCCATTATTCTTGATTGTAGAGTTTCAAAAATAGCCAAATCATTCTGAAGGATAAGCTATTATATTTCTTGCTTCACCTTTCAAATAATAACCTCAAATTTGCTGTCTTGAGGCCTCATCAACTTGACTAGTAAGAGGTCAAATTATTTCTAGGAAATACATCCCTTAAATATCCCTAAGGAGTCCAACGGGTCTTAAATATGTAACCTGAACATGCTACTAATGCCAATAGCAGTTTATGCTATTTAAACATAGTTCCACAATGGGTTGGAGAACATAGTGTTCCTATGTGTAAATTCGGAGTGATTGCTACAACTAACATCAAACATTTATTGAATGCTTGCAATGTACCTGGCACTATCACATACACAGTTTCAAATTAATTCATTTTGTCCTCCTAAAACTCTATGAAGAAGGTATAATTATTGTTTATAATTAACAGACAGGAAGATTAAGGCATGGGAAAGTGAAGTACTTGCCTAAGATCACACATCTTGGAAGGGGCTGAATCAATTCAAACCTAGACTGTCTGGGACCAACGTTTGTGTTATTAACTTTTCATTGTGTGACACATTGTATCTGCTGTGATTTTTTTATGCTGCTGATTTCTTTCTGCTGAATTGTTAATTGGGTTCAGCTAATTATGGTCCAGGGTCCACACTCTTATTTGAATTTCTATTCTCTTTAGATTTACCCATCTCTGAGTTGTTCAAAGCTTTAGCTCATATTACTGCCATCGTCCTCTTTACTGTAGGGAAGCCCTTTACTTTTTCCTCTTAGACTGAGCTCTTTTATGCTGGTATCTCACAGCAGAGCTACTTGTGGCCCAGGGATTTAGCAATTTCACTGTTGCATTGCCTCCCAGGTTAAGAGCAGATGAGGAGGGGTGGCAGAGAGGGCTGCACAGGAAGAGTTCACAAGCACAGTCTTGATTTGAATTCATAAGTCCTACCTTCGACCCTAACATTCATATCTTGTTGCTGAATCTAGCTAATTCAAGCAGACTTCTTAATTCTTCATAGAGATTTCTTCTCAGGGATAACACCTTTGTCTATTCCCCAGTAGTGGATATATTTGAAAGTGTTCTCTCTGGCTCCTGGAGCTCCTGATTCCCTTCTAAAGCAGAGATGTAACTAGACCCAGAAGTGTTCTTAGGTATCCTGTATCATAGGATACCATTGCCTATTCAAAGCCTGCCATAAAACAAATTATATACAGTCACTAAGGAAACCAATGACCAAATATTTTAAAAAGTGAAATAGCAATATATGTGCCTTTTTATGAAGACAATTAATACCTAGGAACATGTTTGATAAGTATATAATTTCAAAATTATTATGAACAGAAATGATGTTTCAAAATGTATGCAAATTGTAGAGGATATAAAATATCTGTTTTATATAGTGACAAACCACAGAAACTACTAATACAAGTGTGGTTTGTTGCCTCCATTTGTAATTGGTATAAATGCTCAGTCTCACTTATAAGTTACTGAAGATAAGAGGGATATATTTTTCCATTGCAGTTCACATACCCTGAATTCTCTCACATACCTCCTTAGGTGACACCCATGTACTTCACATATCATCTTTCTGTTAGAGGGTAGGATTTAGCCCATCTATGGTCACTTAGCAGAAGAGATATAAGTTCATAGACAGATAGAGGCAAACTTTGGTGAAAAAATCTTTGAGTCTAGTAAAATTGATTAGGAAGGATGCTAAATAGGGATTTTTAAGTTTTGGCTCCAGCTTCAATTCCGCTGCTAACCATCTGGGTTACATTGGACGATAAAATGTACTTCTCCAGGTCTCAGATCTCATCAGGAAAATAACAAAGCTGGACCAGCTGATCTCTGAGGAACTATTTTGATTTCACAACCTGTTATTCTGAGAACCTTTTCTTTTTACTTGGTTCCATGTCACCCATATTTATTCCTCTATGATATTACACAAGAACAAGAAAATGTCATATCATTTGCCAAACTGTTTCCCCAGGATATCCTTCACCTCAGAATTTACCTTTCTTTTCCCTCCAGGAATAAGAACATTACCTGAAACAAATGCTCCTTTCCTTGAATGAAGATATTTGTCAGCTAACATAGGCTTCACACAAACTTAAGAAAAAAGCAGACTTAGATGTAAAATAAGCTATTTCCTTGGCTAGTTGAGTTTTGCATCTTCTCCATTGGTTACTTTTTTTATTATTTGAGTTTCAAGAGGTTGTTTTCTCATAGCCTTATTTCTCTTTTGAAAAATTCTTTCTGAATTAAAACCACAAGTAATAATAATAATATTAAAGAGTAAAATGGAAATGAATCAAAGAAAATTGTCCTTCTACCTTACTTCTCATTTTAATCAAGGCTGAGGAAATACTTCTGAGTGATGCCTGAGCAATGGATGGTCCAAGTTGAGCTAACCAAAGCCGTAGGAAGATTGGAGGATTTAACCATGTTTAAACTCTTATATCAGTCAGTATGGTGGTTTTGGAGACTGTCTCTAGTCTCAGTGTGGCTTTCTGTTTCTCAGTGTGGCTGACTGAACACTACAGCTTTCTGTTCTTAACAAAGCGTGTCCTCAAGAAAAGGTATTTAACTAGAAATCTAACCTATTAAGATTTCATTAGAGCCTAACTGACCTGGGGGGAGAAAAATACTTAACCCCAGACCCCTCTAGCCATCTTGCCTTACCTAAACAGGCAGTGTCAGTGGAATTAGAGAACACTTATGAAGTTCACAGCCCAAAGGCACATACTTACTAACAGACTGATGTCTAATCACAGAACTGTGGAATATTTCCCATCCCCATACATCTTACCGTCACATCACTAAAGGCCTTGGACTATTTACTGGACTTCTTTTTACATAGACTCTCATGTCCAGCTTTCAACAAAAAATTACAAGGCATACTGAAAGGCAAAATACACAGTTCGAAGAGATAGGGCAAGTATCAGAACCAGACTCATAATAGCACAGGGATGTTCGAATTATCAAACTGGGAAACAACTGTGATTAATATGCTGAGGACTCTAATGAAAAATGTGGACAATGTGAAAGAACAGAAGGGTAACAAAACAACAATGAGATATCATCTCACACCAGTTACAATAGCTACTATCAAAAAGAAAAAAATAACAAATGCTGATTAGGATGCAGATGCAGAGTAAAAGGAACTCTTATACTATTGATAAGAATATGAACTAGTACAACCACTATGGAAAACAGTATGGAGATTTCTCAAAAAACTACAACTAGAACTACCATATGATTCAGCACCCCACTACTGTATGTGTGTGTATATATATATCCAAAGGAAAGAAAATCAAGATATTGAAGAGATATCTAAATCCCCATGTTTATTACAGCACTTTTCATAATAGCCAAGAAACGGAATAAAACTAAGTGTCCATCAACAGATGAATGAATAAAGAAAATGTGGTATCAGCTGGGCATGGTGGTGCACCCCTGTAGTCCCAGCTATTCTGGACACTGACGTGGGAGAATAGCATGAGTGCAGATGTTTGAGGCTGCAGTGAGCTATGATTATGCTATTGCATTCCAGCCTGGGTGACAGAGTGAGACCCCATCTCTAAAAAATAAAAAATGTGATATATAATGAAATAGTATTCAGCCATGAAAAAGAATGAAATCCTGTCATTTGGATATTGTGTTACAGAGGATATTGTGTTAAGTGAAAAAACATGTTCTCACTCATACGTAGAAGCTAAAAAAAAGTTTATCTCATAGAAGTAGAGAGTATAATAGTGGTTACTAGAAGCTGGAGAGGTAAGAGGAGGGAGGATAGGGAGCGATTAAGAATGCAAAATTACAGCTCGATAGGACGAGTAACTGCTAGTGTTCTCTAGCACTGTAGAGTGACTACAGTTAACAATAGTTTGTTAAATACTTTGGAATAGCTAGAAAAGAAGATTTTGAATGTTCCCAAAACACAAAAACATGATAAATATTTGATGTAATAGATATGCTAATAATCCTGATTTGACTAGTATATGTTATATGTATAGAAATGTCACTGTGTACCCCATAACTACCTACAATCATTATGTGTCAAATTAAAAAAAAAGCAGATGGGTAATGTCAGTAGATAGACAGAAATTCTAAGAAAGAATAAAAAAGAAATGCTAGAGACAAAAAACACTGCAATGATGATCTTTGATGGGCTCATTAGTGGATTGGACATGGCTTAGAAAAAAATCTCTGAGCATGAAAATGTGTTAATGGAAACTTTGCAAACTGAAAATCAAGAAGAAGAATGACTATAAAAAAAGAACAGGAAATCCAAGAACCAAGGGACAGCTACAGAAGGCATAACATACTTATAATGGGAATAAGAATGAGAAGAAAGAAAGAAACGAGAAATATTTTAAGCAATAATGACTAAGAATTTTCCCAAATTAATGTCAGACATCAATCTGCAGATCCAGGAAGCTCAGAGAACACCAAGGAGGATAAACATCAAAAAAGCTACATCTAGGGATATCATATTCAAGCTGCAGAAAATGAAAGAGAAAAAAAAATCCTGAATGAAGCCAGAGGAAAAAATACCTTATTTATAGAGAAGCAAAACAAGGATCATATCCAAATTCTCAGAAATCAAGCAAGAAAGAAGAAAGTGGAGTGAAATATTTAAAAATATTGAGAGAATTGGTATATAAATGTACTTCCTGAATGTACTATTTAAGGGCATGCAAACTTGAATTTTGTATTGGAGATATATGTTTTTCATAGCAATAAGGACTCTGGAGTTAGTCAGAAATTGATTCTGTTTTTGTGGTAGCTGACTACAAAAATGGCCACAATTATCCATGCCTTTGTGGAAATGTACCCTTTACAATATGGTTTTGCAGCTCTTCCCATCTATTTTCAACCCTCAAATCTGAGCTGGCATTATGACTTGCTTTGACTCACAGAAAGTGGCAAAGTCACGGTGTGCCAATTTTAAGAAGAGCCCTCAAGAGGTTTTGCATATATCTAAACACTCTCTAGGGATCCTGTGTCTGCCATGGAAAAGAAAGAGCTGATTCAGCTCAGTTGTTCTAGTTGAGCCCCAGAAATGAGACAGCCCAGTGGAGATCAACAAAACTGCGTACTGGACCCCCAGCTAACCTCAGATGCACAAGGACTCCTAGGAAGCAAAGAGGAATTTCCCAACCAAACCAAGCCAAAGTATTGATCTGACTATTGTGATCTAAATACATGGTGGTTGTTTTAAGCTAGTAAGTTTTAGTGGTTTTAGTGTGATTTGTGATGCAGATTTACTGTGGTAGTAGATATGCGATACAGTCTTTGTCTTTTACCAACTGTGTTCTTAGGCAACATACCTGTCTTGACACCTGAGTTTCCTCCTCTTTTAATTGGAGTTAATATTAAGACATATCTCACAGGATTACTGTAAGATTACATGACAGGATGTACATAAATGGCACAGAGGAGGAACTCAATATGATCTAGTTGTTGCTATTATTTTCTTTTTCACCGTGAATAAACAAGGCTTATATAAGAGGCCTTTTGCTTTTCTTGATGCTTTGGGTCTTGGCTCCTTTTCGTGGTACAAATAAATGGTAACAAATAAAACCCATCTTCCCAACCAGACCATGGTGCAGGTAACAGTATTGCCATGACGCAAATTCCCTGCTCTACTATTTTCCAGCTGTGTGGACTTGGGTAACTTAATTTCTCTGTGCTTTAGAGTATTCACTTGTAAAATTGGGCAAATAATAATGCCTGCTCCTGCAGTTGTTGTGAACATTAAATGATGAACATTTAAAATGCTTAGAGCGGTGCTGAGCACATGGTATACACTTGGAGCACTTGGTAAATGTTTTACATTATTGTTATTATATATTATTATTATTAAGATGTTTGCATCACCTAGAGATCAGCTGAATCTCAGGCTTGCACCATGTGAAATTTTTCAGGAGCTTCTGAATTAAGAAGGGGGATGTTTGGCCACTCCTCAGTAGTCCATAGGGCAGTGGCCACTCACTAGAGTTCAACCATCTGGCAGTCAGCTGGCAGATGCTCAGATCTTTACATGTTGTCATAATGAACAACTGGTCCAGAATTAACACACTGAAGAGATTCTGAAGACAGCCAGAAAATGGGAAATGGGAATAATCCATTGCTCTGAGCAAATGACATTGGCTCATGTGAGTATGGATCTGGAGTTAGCCTCCCAACAAAGAACTAAAAGCAAAACAACAACAACAACAACAACAACAAAAATAAAACAGTTGCCAATGAGTCAGGGCTAGTTTTGAGGGAGCTGGAGCAACAGTCCAGCTAAGCTGAAGGGGTTTCAACCTTTAAGATGAGGTAACACTGAAAAATACTCTTGATATATCTTTAAAAGGAGACACATTACACTTAGAGGTAGGAAAAAGAGAAAGGAATTGTGTATGTTATTAAGAAAAATGGGCCTTTGAGTATGACAGAAATGGTTTTGATTTCTGTCCTTCTCATTTAAGACTTGTATAACCTTGAACAAGTTTATCTATCTCTTTTCATTTTCCTTTTTAAAGTTAGAATAATACTTCTCTCATAGAGCTAATGAAGGGATTAAATCATGTAACTATTTAAAATGCCTAACAGTGCCTGACACTTAATAGGCACTTAATAAATGGTATATGTTCCTGTCATTATTGTTATTAATTATACCTCGTTTGACAAATTTTTTGTATTGCCAAAATCTCCACCTTGAGTTACCATTTTCTGTGCTTAATTTGCTCTGGTTTAGCTTTTCATTTTTCTATGCATTCCACAGAAATTTTGACATCCACCCTTTAGATACCTAACTACTGACTTTGATATCACACACCTCATTGATTATCTCCTGGGCTGACTTTGACATCCGGCATCTGCATCATTTTTACTTGCTTGTTCAAAGTTCTAATTTCCCTATATCCTATCTTTGTCAGTGGATAAGAAATCACAGAAAGCAAATGAGACTTAAGGAATTGTCTAATGTTGGAAGAAAATATCAGGAAGGCAGGGAACTGGGTCTATAAGGTCAGGGAGTCAGAAAATGAGGTACCAATTATCAATGTGGTTTTAAGCTGTTCTCAAAAAAGCATAAGAAATATGTGCTCTGAGTATTTTCTACTCTGAAATAGGTTAAACCCAGACACAGCCTCTTAAATTGGGAACAGAATTTAGAGATTCTCCAGATCATTTTCTCTACTGCTTTCTTGAAGTTGATTATGAAAATTTGAAAACAATAAAAAATAAGGGCAAGTTAGGATAAAAGGTTATAATAATACAAAAAGCACTTCTTTTTCTATGCAGCTGATTAGATTTCTCTCTCTTCCTTCTTTCACTCTGTAGCATTCGTCACTTTTAAAACTGGATCATCAGAGCTTGGATGAATTAAACCGTGTTTTCAGGTTAGATCCCATTAGCTCCAATTTTCTTCATCTAGTCGTAGGTATCAGGCAGTCCCTGAAGAATTGTTTAAGAGTGTTGATAGATCAAACAAAGCTTTTTTACAACCAAGCAAACAATGTCCAGCAGAGATTTACTGTGGGCCAACAGTGTCACTTTCCTGTGAAAATGTAGGATTCCTTCAATCAGGCCCACCCACCATACCTCTTAACAAGAACATACTGCTTGGTAGCAAAGATTATCACTTTAAGATTTTGGAACTGCGATTGGTACAAACTCAGATACAATGAAGCTCATAAATATAAAAATAGATGGGCTAGATATAAAGTATAATTTTCTTCTCATTTCAAGTACATCCATTGTCTAAAAGTTCTGTCTCCACTGCAAGATCTGGGGATTTGTACATTTCTATACTATATTTATCTCTGGTTTATTTCTCTTGTGACCTTTCTTGGAATTTTGGAAATTTTGAAATTTTGTTCATTATAGTTGATAGATTCATAGATGATAACTAATTAATGTGCCAGTGCTTTCTACTAAAACACATCATTTCTTTGCCTCTGAGAGTTGTTTCTGATAGAATACGCAAATCCCAAGATAGATAATAATGATGAAATAATATCAACTAACACAGCTGAGGGAGTTTCTACAAAATAAATAAGGTGGTCACCAGCCATTGTTGTTCATGTCCTTTAAATCCTTCTCCTCAGCCCCATTTATAGCAGATGACTTGGGCTGCGTCATCCACATGCTGTTATCTGTGGGACAAATGAAATAACCTCTTTGTGTTTCAGTTTCTTCATCTAGGAAATGTGGCTGTCAGTACTTTTCTTTTAGAGGGGAATTTTGAAGAACAAATGAGATAATTCATGTTGAGTTATGGATGCACATGTAATATTTACCTAGTAAGTGATAGTTATTCATAATGATTCACTTTGTGGTTGATTGATATATGGTTGCAAAATGGTTAGCTTTGGTTAAAAATGCAATGTGAAATCTCACAGCAGATTGGAGCTATAGAGTGGAGTTAGAGATTGAGTTATTACTTATCAGTGGAACTAGTAAAGAAAACTGCAAAAAAATCATCTTTGAAGGAAAGACTAGATTGTTTGAATATTTCTAATTCATATGAACTGTTTCATTGTAAGCATATTATAAATCTCTGCTTATATAAACAATAATTTTTATCTTCCTACAAGCATAATTTTAATTCTTAGAGCTTTATTTGATAGTAATGACTAAATCGGTAACAATTCTCATCCTAATATTTTTAGTCTGGGGCTGCCCTTTTCCCAAGATGATTTCAAATATTTAGCTTGAAAAGCAAACTAGGATATAAATTGCCACATTTACAATGTCACTGTGTATTGGTTCATAGCATCCATTCTTATAATAATAATTACATTATTGAATACCTATTTTATTCTAGGAAGCAGATTAAGTCCTAGAAAAATGAAAATCCTATCTCTGCCCTGAAGGAATTTAGCCCTGTGGATGAATGGAAGTACAAATAAAGATTATCATGTAACAGAAGACATATTAAGATCAAGTCTTTTACAAGATCTTAACAGGAAGAAGAATAAGACTTTTGACTTAGTTATAGGAATATAATTTATAGGATTTTGACACAGAAAGGATTTTTTATAAAATATTGAATCCAAGTAGAACAGGTATCATTTAAAACCATGGCTAAATCTTCAGAATCAGCCGGGTGGTGGCTCACGCCTGTAATCCCAGCACTTTGGGAGGCTGAGGTGGGCGGATCATGAGGTCAAGTGATTGAGACCATCCTGGCCAACATGGTGAAACCTTGTCTCTACTAAAAATACAAAAATTAGCTGGGTGTGGTGGTGCATGCCTGTAATCCTAGCTACTTGGGAGGCTGAGGTAGGAGAATCACTTGAACCTGAGAGGCGGAGGTTCAGATTGTGCCACTGCACTCTAGCCTGGCGACAGAGCAAGACTCTGTCTCAAAAAAAAAAAAAAAAAAATCAGAATCTTAGCAGGAACTCTCTGTGAGAATAGAAATATTCTTATGGTGCCTCTTTGCTCTTCCTAAATTCAGGCTTCTGTTTTCAAGAGAAGAAGAAAGACTATACTGCTACATCTAGGATCAGGGTGAGCTTTCAGGAATCAGAGTGGTCAGGACTCATTGATAACATCTTGGGAGAGAGAGAGAACACCTGTGGCTTCAGATGCAGCCAGTCTCCTTCAATGGGAACCACCCTGTGAGCAGTGAATAAAATAATCCGGACTTCCCTTCCTCTCTGTGAATTATTGGTTTATTCGTTTTTGTTTTTACTAATTAATTTGTGGTCTTTGGCTCACATTTCTGGCTTATCCCCTAGCCTTCAGATTTATGTCACCTTCCTGTATTGGCTAGTGTGGAATCATCATCACCATGATGAATGATTGAAGACTTATACCATATCCATCTCTAATCTTTACCCTCTTCATCCAGGCAAGGCACTATTATCAGTTCATGAGAGAGAAGAGTTAAGTGACTTGCCTGAAGTCTCACAACAAGTAAGTGGCGGAGTGGATGCTTGAACCGAGGTGTATCTGACTCTGAGGTTTCTTTCCTGCCTCCTTATAGACTACATCTGCAGAATTGACTCTTGGTGCTGCCTCTGTCTGTCCCAGACTGCTGTGTCTGAAACCTAATTACAGGCTCTTGATAATGACTTCTTATACTTCCACGTCTGTTTGTGCCAGTCCTATCGTGTAAGAATGCACCATATGCCCTGAGAAATGCAAAGGAAGTTGGGTATACAAGGCCCTGATTAAATATGAAAACGACTTAGACAAAATCAGAATTCTTCTCTTTATTTTAGGCCTAAGTTGTGATAATATGACTGTGTCAACCTCTTATTTGGAAATAAAACAAATTACTTTGCAAGAGCCTCAGTGGGCAGAGGCTGTCACCTTCCTCTGAGGGTCCTCTTCACCTAATATAGGACAAGGCCGTTTCTGCTTCATTTGCCCAATAGGAAGGAAGTCTCATTCTTGCTCTAGCCTCAACTCACGCAGCCACAATACTTGTTGTCACTATTGATCACTGCATACACATAAAGAATTGGTCATATGATTAGTACAGCGTGCTGGAGGTAATAATGCAAGAGTGTTGGGCTTGAGTCAGCTTAATTTATGTCTAGCCTGAACGTGTAAACTGTCTCCTTCTGTCAGATGTGGTGATTTCATTATGAGTGTAGCACTGAATGGTGTGTGCCATGCATCAAGCTAATGAATATATAAATCCAAACAGTAATTGAATTTCTGCATTGATGATAAACGTTCCTTGTAGAGAAAAAAACCCACATTCAGCAGGGACAAAGAAAATAGTCTGGGGAAGGTAGCATGCTGGCACGATTTGTATTATCAGAAGGCAACTTGGTGGCAGTGTAGAGAAGGACTGGATCAAGGAAAATGCCCCCAGCATGTCTATTCCATAGAGGAAGCAAGGAACAAGGAGAGCAGATGTTTTCTGAGTAAGATTCTTATCCCACCTTCTCAATATAATTTTTCACCTGCCTAGAATCTTCTTTGCCTGAGAGACAATAGAGTGTGGTGAATATGAAACAGGTTCTGGAGACATGGAGACTTGGATTTGCCCAGCTCTGTCATTTCCTAGCTATATACCTTTGAGTAGGTTAGTTTCTCATCATTATAATTGGGATAATCATCTCATTCCTGTTGTCAGAAGGACTAAATTATTGTGTCATTGTTTTTGTTTACTCCTGGCCAACCCCATACAATGGAAAATGTTGGGGTTGCATTTTAGAGACATATATAGCTAATTCAACCCCCAAGGCTCTGGGACTCCAGTTCTTTCAGATATTCCTACATTCCCTCTGGAGAGCATTGAGAGGATAATTAAGAGCTTTTCAATTTAACCATTTCCTTGGGTATTTGTAAATAAAACTGACATACTTGTTTGTCTCCATAGTAACTCACATCATGGTTGAAGGCATATAGGGCTACCTTTGCCAATAAGAACTGTTTTCTGACCATTCTTCAGGCTACTCGTTTTACAGACTGTTCCAAAACTTTTCTCCTCTTTGGTCAGCAGGTCTTTTTAGAGTTTCTCCTTTTTTCCCAAAGGGTGCTGGCCAATACTCCCTGAATCATCTACCCTATATAATCATTGCCCCCCACATACTAAAAATTTGGGGCTGCTGGCTTTTCTCATGCGTCTACATACTTTCGGGTAATTGGGCTGTTCTCATTGTTTTTGAGAGAAGCTTATAGGACATTTTTGTTCCTGCTCAATTCTCTAGTCTTAGAGATCTTAGAACATGGATAGGCATCAGAGAATTTATGTAAATTTTTGTGTATATATACAAGTATTTGCGTGTGTATTTTAAAAATTAGAAGTGACATATTGTTTATCAATTCTCCAGTTGTCGTTTGTCCTCCAAAACATTAATAATCTTTCCTGGTAGTCAGTTTCTGTATTCTATAGCAGTCATGTAAGAATAAGACTTTGAAGAGCTAGGGGCTCTTGATTCTCTTCTAATGTGGGCTTGGGAAAGCACATCTTTATAAAACCTGACTTCTTTTACCTTTCCTTTCCTTCCTTATCAATTTCTTTCTCTATCCCCTCAGAACAAATTCTCATCTCTACAGTGAGACCTCCGATGGGATGCAGCAGTGCCTGGCTGGCCCCTCATCCTCCTCACTCCTCTCTATCAAACATGGTCCCCCTTCTTCCTCAAATGCTTTAAAAATCACCTCCTTTGTAATTCTCCAGTGTAAAGCCCATGTCACAGTCTTCCATTATGTCTCCAGCATCTAGTACAGGGCCTACCACATAATAAACGTTGATCACAAATGTTTATAGGTTGTCAGTAGTTATCCTCCTTCGATTTAGAATTTCTGGATCTGTGATGCCATGTCTTCCCTTTCCTTCTTATTTTGACAGACTTTGTGCAGAGAAGAGGGTCTATTTTACCTTCCCTTCATCTCTGGCAGATGATGGCATGTTTTTAATCTCAGGGATGCTTTTAGAGGATGAAGTGAAACTACCTATATAGAGTGCTTAGCATGATGCCTAGCAAATAGTGGCGATGAATAACTAATGGCTAATATTAACAGTAGTAGTCTATAATTCATACCTTGGTAAAGATTAGTGCTCATAAACCTGTTATATTTGGCAGTAGTACTATTCCTATGCTGTATTGTAAATAGAACTTTTGCCACCATGTTTAGCAGCAAGTGGGCAGGTAATGGCTCCTGGCTCAGGCAGTGAAATTCATAGACATGAACACTGAAATGAAGCAAATCATTATCAGATGATGGGACCTTCAGGCTCTTTGCTGTCCAGCTCAAGCAATGGGGAGGAGGCAACAGCTGCTTCTGATGCTTCCAGTAATTATGATGGAAGATTATTCAATTCCATATAGTATCCAGGACCCGAAGGGAACAATCTGGGCTAAGTCAGCATGTGCCTAATGAAATCGTTTAGCTTGGGCTGCGGCCTTACCTACCACAAGCTGTGATCTACTGTGTGCTAAGAAAGCAGCCCTGGGAGATGATACTGCTTGGGAAAGGGAAATGCTTGGAAAAATTCACTCCTTTTATCTGGCCTTCAAATTTCTGCTATGATCCAAGTGGCTTGAAGGCTGGCTTGGAAACTAACTAGTTCCCCATGGCCAGAATGGGAGTTTCTATCTTTAAATGGAGGCACCTTACTTGCCCAACTTGCCTTCCCCAAATCAGGTGGCACTTTCTGGTGTGCCTGCTGGGACCAGCATTT
This sequence comes from Hylobates moloch, assembly GCF_009828535.3. NCBI lineage: Eukaryota > Metazoa > Chordata > Mammalia > Primates > Hylobatidae > Hylobates > Hylobates moloch. The sequence goes on along the minus strand of NW_026652286.1, from coordinate 10,891,842 downwards.
CGATGACTTCCCATTGCTCTGTACTGCTTCTGGCAGCCACCCACAGAAAATGAGTCAGGTAGATTCACACATGGGTTTCAATTAGATGCTCAATTTATTAATATGCTGCTGTGTGGTTGTCAGTGATGTGAATCTTATACAGTATCTAAGCAACTGATCCTGAGTCTTAGAGCCTGTTTATATGTCTCCTGCAACATGACACCCTGCCTCTTCCCTACAAACGGGAAATGGGTTGAGGCAAGTGGTCGCTGGACAGCAGATGATGGCTCATGTAATTATTATAAGATTGCCTTTATTAACCTTTCCCTATGTTTTACAAGAGGAGGAATGCTGGAAGTTTGTAGGAACATGACATGGAGGCATTTCGGATTTTCTGAGAGTACGTATGTCAGAATGAGAGGTGAGCACAATCATTGTGCCCGATGAATCTAGCCACCTCCATTAAAGGCTCCTTCCTAGAATGTGTGTCTATTTCAATGCATTATGTACATCCATTTGCTTTGGTTTTCTGGCTCATGCTATGTGGTATCCCTATACAGATGTCTTAGCACTATGGAATGTCTCCTCATGTACTTGATGAAGATAAGTACTGGAACCACCATTGACTGACTAATAGCCTAAATTTTTACCTGGATTTCTTTTTTCTTCCATTGCTACATGATTTGCATTGGCTGACATGGAGAGAACGGGGTTAAAGATGACTGATTTGCTTATTAATTTAATAGAATTGATAGTTAAAAAAACAAACAATAATAAAACAAGCAAGCAAACAAAATTAACTAATTTCTCTTTCAAAGTAAATTGTCTGCTTGTTGGGCTGAATTTGATTAAATCATCTGGTTGTTCTGGCACACCATAATCTTATGTGTCAAGCTAATGAACATTGAAATGAATCGATGAAACATCTGTTTCCAATGAAGGAAACACTAACGTGTCATGTAAATGGCAACCCCTACACAACACCAGATGATTTTTTCTCTAGTCCTTAGCAGCGGCCGAGGAGTGGGATTATAGGAAGTCATTGTTATCTGTGATTTGATGAGACTCTATTGCAAGTATCCTTCTTGGAGGCACACAGTAAGTTTGTTTACCAATATCAACTGAACACCTAGGGTGTGCTCCTAGCAGCATATTTGCTTCTTGTAGGAGAAAAAAGGTTAAAAAATTACCTGGGCCAGGCTTGCCCTTAACATCTGTGGGACTCAAGGAAAGAGTGCAAATGTAGGTCTAGAAGACATAAATATTTATTTATTTATTTATTCATTCATTTGAGACAAAGTCTTGCTCTGTCACCCAGGCTGGAGTGCAGTGGCACAATCTTGCTCACCACAACCTCTGCCTCCCAGGTTCAAAGGATTCTGTTGCCTCAACCTTCCAAGTAGCTGGGATTACAGGCACGTGCCCCCACACTGGCTAATTTTTGTATGTTTAGTAGACAAAGTTTCACCGTATTGGCCAGGCTGGTCTTCAACTCCTGACCTCAAGTGATCTGCCTGCCTCGGCCTCCCAAAATGCTGGAATTATAGGCATGAGCCACTGTGCCCAACCTATAGGATATAGGTCTTTAGAAGTTACAAATCATACCCACAAATGTTTACATAAAGTATACACAAAATATAATCCATCTTTGTTGACAAATATAATTTTAAATTATCCTGGAATGCCAGACTGAAATTTAACATTCTTGGGTTAATCATAATTCTGTATTGAAACCTGGTGATGTAGGGAAAGCTATCTTTCGGCCCCCATCTCCTAGACCATGGCCTTCCGTCTTTATCTTGCCATTTCCAGCTCCTTTTCACACAAAAACAGATACCCAAGTCTGCGTATCCAAGCTCCACCAATATCACTTAAGCCACTGCCCCTGCCAACCTTTGGCTGTGTACATCACTGGTGCAGCTGATTCTAGGGAGTTTCCCAGGATCCAGGGCCCTAGGCTATTTGGGCAGGAAATTCTGAAGTCCTAGATAACCAAAACATGATCAAGAAGTGGGGCCATCAGCTTCTGGTGGTCAGGTCCTCTTGGATCATAAAGTGGGACATGGCTGGAAAAGGGTCTTGCTTGCGTCTGAGTGGTACTAAATTTTTCTCAATCATAAAATTTCTTAATTTATATCTCTGCTTCAGCTTTTCTTCCCTCCAACAAGTTTACACTGAGTCTGTTGGTTGATTAACTCTTAGCCAGTTAGAACTTTTCCCAGCATCCTTTGATTTTCTTATTAACTCCAAGTTGACTACGCAATATGGCACTCCTCATACCCACATAAAACAGTGTTGGACAGTGGTTTAAAGGCAGAGCTTAGACTTATGCTGTCTTATTTACAGGCTGTTTAGTTAACCTCTCAGAATCTGTATATTGGAAGTACTAACCCTTAGTCCATAAGGAGAAAATGAAGATTAAATGAGAAAAAAGTGTAACACAGTGCCTACTAAGTACTGTCAATAATGGCTAATAGTACTAATGATTATTCTCGTTATTCTGTTATTATTGTTAGTGGTTAAGAATGAGGACTATTCTGAAGTAGGGCTGACTTAAGTTGAATTCTTGATTTTTGTGTTATCTTCACTGTGTGACCAAAGGCAAATTACTAAAGCTATATGTACTTAATCTATAGATTGGAGTTAATAATTGATCTTATTTCATAAGGTTGATGTCAAGATTAAATGAGCTAATATGTGAAAATTGCTTAGACATATGCACACAGTATATACTTAATAGTAATTATTATACCACTTCCTCTCAACCTTTGAAGGTGGTTTTAAGCTTTGGCTTTGGTGGGAGTAACCAGCAGCTCTTTTATAGGTTAAGTCAGAAAACTTTAAGCATCTTTTCTACACGAGCACCCCCTGCTGCCTTCACTTTTTTTTTTTTTTTTTTTTAAATGGGATCTTGCAGTGGCTGGGCATGGTGGCTCATGCCTGTAATCCCAGCACTTTGGGAGGCCATGGCGGGCAGATCACTTGAGCTCAGGAGTTCAAGACCAGCCTGGCTGACATGGTGAAACCCCATTTCTATGAAAAATACAAAAACAGCTGGGCATGGTGGTGTGTGTCTATGGTGTCAGCTACTTGAGAGGCTGAAGTGGGAGAATCACTTGAGCCCAGGGGACGGAGGTTGCAGTGAGCCGAGATGGTGCCACTGCATTCCAACCTGGGTGACAGAGTGAGACTCCATCTTGAAAAAATGAAAGAATAAAATAAATGGAATCTTGCTAAGTCAGAAACTTTTTTCTATACCTATGAAGAAACTCAGCTAAGTGTAGGGAAAAAGACACAAAAACGGTGAGCATTTTATAAAGCTGGAGTAGTTATATAGCAGTTACATCTATTTTGACGAATTTGCTGTCACTTCATTTTATTCAAACTTCTATCTGCTTTTATCAGAGGATGAGTTTATTTTTCCCTTAGGCATCCAGAAACATTTTATATGGATACAGAAGCGGTGTTGGAGAAGGTGTGTGTGTGTGCGTGTGTGTGTGTGTGTGTGTGTATTCCTCTTTATTTCTATATCTGAAATTACACATTTGGCTACATTAGGACAACCTATGGGTTGTCCCTTATAAGAAGATTTTTTTTTTTTACTGTAGTGGTGGGAACAGATAGAAATTAATTTACACCACATACCACACTCATTCAGTAAGTCTTTGGAAATGAGGGCAGGGTGTTTTGCTTGGTCTTAGGATATTTGGTCTGAATTCACTGAAGGGAGCCCAGCTATTAATATACAGCCTAGCCAGAGTGGGAAGCATCCATTAAACATGGCCTTCTTTATTTAAAACAGTAATCCAACAATCTAAGTCAAATGACAATGAATTGATTTGACACACCAGTGAATATTTTTTCCTTGACTTTTATTTTAAATTTCAAATGTTTCTTCTATATCTGGAGCCATGGAAGAACACATGAGTTAAATGAGTGAGTTGACCATAGACAATTTTTTAAAACTGAGATATAATTATGCTACTTATTTTTCAAAAGCAGTCTTTATTCTGTTTCCTACTTTGCCAGCTAAATGTGAAATTCCTTAATTTTATTTAAATATAAGAACTATCTGGTAATTTTAAGGTGGATAAGCTAAGCCAGAAGAAAGCATGTCATGTTAAAATCATACAACTTATTGATGGTAGAAGGGAAATGAAAATCAAGGTTAATTGATCGATGTTAATATCAATCAGTGTTTTATATATTGAAAACATTTTGTGAATCATTAAGTTAATGTGAGATTTTAAGTGTATTAAGTAACTCAGAAATGAGTGATTCCTTATTAAATAAACACATAGCGTTAATACTTTGGATAGTGGCTTCCACATATACCTTGGGGTTTAAGGATAGAAATAAACAATCAGACATGAAAGGTCTTATATAGACTTTATCCATATTTTCTAAGAATGACCATTTTTGACCATTTAAGGAAAGCCAAGCTAAACCAGTAACTTTTGAGGCTTAGAAACAATTTGGGGAGCTAATACAGGTCTGGTCAGTAGAACTCTACATTGTCTACTTTTTTTTTTTTTTTTCTGAGATGGAGTTTCTCTCTTGATGCCCAGGCTAGAGTGCAATGGCATGATGTTGGCTCACTGCAACCTCCACCTCCCGGGTTCAAGTGATTCTCCTGCCTCAGCCTCCCATGTAGCTGGGATTACAGGCATGCGCCACCACGCCCATCTATTTTTTTGTATTTTCAGTAGAGATGGGGTTTCTCCATGTTGGTCAGGCTGGTCTCGAACCCCCGACTTCAGGTGATCCACCCGCCTCATCCTCGCAAAGTTCTGGGATTACAGACGTGAGCCACCACGCCCGGCCTTCCATTGTCTTTTTAATTAAAAAATGATCTAATAACTGATGCATTAAATAACACAGTAATAGGTCTAGTCAACTAGTTAAAAGATTTCTGGGGCTTAAAATTAATTTAAAAAATACTGGTATGCATACAATCTTCTAATTGTCAGTGTGAAATGTGTCATTTTTAGGCAATGCTGAACAGTTCTTTAAACTGTGCTCATGATCCAGGTAACACATTGCCCAGAGGTAACCCTACAGTTTGGTATCTTTCTGATTTTCCTGAGCCTGAGGGTCCTGAGGGAAATGCTGGGAAATGTCTAACCTCTTGAAAACAGCTTTGGGATTAGGGTAGTTAAAAAAATAAAAAGGTGAGGGCAGTGCCAACAAAGTAAAGATATTTCTCCATTGGGAGATGTGTGAGCATATCTGACAACATTCTGAAATTGTTTAATTAGCAGCACAGTAAGATATTAAACTACACTATAACCAAGACACTCATACATCAATGATCCAAAACATCTGCTATTGGGGGGTCAGTGTGTGCAGTTTTGTTCTTTCTTTCTGTAATTCCAGCATATATTCCGAGACAGCTAAAAAGAAAAAGGTGTAAAATAGTCTCCACTGTTTTGGATAACATGAAAAGAAAGCAGATGGGTTTTAATCATAGATTCTAAAAAGGATTAGGCATTTTGGACAATCAGAACAAAAAATAAATGGTAGAATTTAAATTATGGCCATACATGTCTTCAACTTGTTCAAGGGAAGAGCCGATCAAATTTGTCTCTAATAATGATGTTCTGTGTGGTCACAATGTCTGGGTCTGGATAACAAAACCATATAGAATCATGATAAAGAATCACAATTATGGAGACCTTAGAAATGACACCTCTTAGCACCTACTTGTTGTGTAGAATCTTACAGATTCTCCTACTGATATTACCATACCTCCGTTGCATTCTTCCAGGGAAAGGGAATTTATTAAAATTCAAGCCTCACAATTCCACTTGTGCTCAAACACTGGTTTTTGATTTTTTTTTCTTGATCTGAGTATGACATCTCTGTAGCAACTCATCTCGTAAAATATGTAAGTATGGAGCCACTTTGGTAAGACTGTGTTCAGAGTCCTGCCAATTGAATATCTCTTTTGGAAATTCCTTTGGAATCTAGATTCCAGAGCAGTGGTTTTCAATTGGGATGATGTTGTCCCCCAGGGTCCATTTGGCAATGTCTATAGGCATTTTTGGATTGCACAACTGGGTGCCACTGCATTAAGTGGGTGAAATTTAGGGACGTTGGCTCTATAATGAATATAATCCTATAATGTACAAGAAACCTCCTATAACAAATAATCATCCAGCTCAAAATGTTAATAGTGCCAAGGCCAAGAAATCCTGCTATAAGCAATAAAAAATAAGTCTAAGCTCTTTTTTGCACGAGAGACCTTTTGATATGTGAAGACAGTTACAATCTCAGCTTCTTCTTGTTCAGGCTAAATATTTATAATTATATTAAACATGGTAATTAGTTTGTAATTACATTTGTAATTACTTCAGTTGTTGTTCTCAATGTGCAGCCAGCCTCCAGAGTCCCTCCTTGGGACATCCTTTAATTTCTCAAAGTCCTGTTCATAATTACATGTTCAAACATGCAAAATTTCCCATATGTGTTCTTACTGAGTTTAGCATAGCAGTGCTCAGAAAACACTTGCAAAAGGATGAATGGATCAATGAGGCCGTAAATCAAAGAAGAAGAATAAGAAAATGTAGAGCGTTGAAATTCCCTAATGAGGTCCTTTGTTTATGAAGATTAAAAAGAAAAATCAAAGACTTTATCTATGAGCATTGGTAGAAATGACACAGGATGCATACAATACCTCAAAGCTCCAGTAGGGGGAGCCCAGTCACTAATTGAAAGACTGCACGCAAGTGTTAAGATTTAACTACGACTTTCTTAAACACTTCCAGAGGGAAATGAAAATATTTTATCTTTTTGATTTGTTTATATGCGTTATCTATGGAGGATGTAGAGCAATGCCGTTTTGATCCTCTAGTTTGAGAAAAAAGGTCCAGAATGAGAATTGTGACTTAATTGTTCAACCTAAGCACAGGCATAGTTTCTTTTTCATGGCTGTTCCATTGGGAAACTCAAACCCATCCACTTTCATGGCGGCAGATACCATTTCATGAGAGTGCGCCTATTTAAAGGCAGTTTTTAGACTTCTTGAGAAATAGGACATGCAAACTTTAGATTTCACAATGGAGCAGAAAGAGTTTGTGGGGTCGTTGGAGAGAAAAACTGTCCCCTTATTCATTGAATTCTGTCCTGTGTGAGATGGTCACCTATTTTAGGTGAATTCATGAACTCTCAGATGTCAGGGGGGATGTGTGCAGTGTGTGAGCCACCCTATTCCACTCCTCACTGTGCCTCCGTCAACAATGGGCATTACTCCTCAATCTTACTGATGTCATGGGTTAGGTGAGAAAATATAATTTCTTCAGATTCTAAGGATCATTTCCTGTCTTAAAGAGCAAGGTTTACTTTATATTCAGATTCATTCTGAGCGAATGGAGGAAGCAATTAGGAGATTCTAGACACAACAGGGCCATGTCTCTCTTAAGGATAATCACCAGGGGTGGGAGGCATGGCCGGTTTCAGTTCTTCCCTACAAACTTCCATTGCCAGGAATGACTTGCTTTGGAACCTTCTCTCCAATCATTGTCTACCCATGTGTGATGCCTGTTCATCCTTTTCCTATCTGACCCCAGTAAGTTCCCAAGGCACTTTGCTACTGTTCTGTCTTTGTCAATGACAAATGGTTGTTTAATCTAGACATCCATATATTGCTGCTTCTCATGTTCCTAATCAGAAGCAGGAGGCCAGTATGATTGAGTTGCTCACTCCCCCAAAACCAGAAGTTCACACGTGAATTTATTCAGCTTCTATGAATTCCGATTCTCCAGCAACAGAAGGGCCAAGCCTAGCAATTTTTCTGAAGAGGTTTTGGCATAGCAGGAAGAACATGGAATTTTGAATCAGAGACCTAAATTCCAGACCCTGCTCTTCAACTTGGTATTCAATAGTTACTTAATTTTCTCACCTCTATACTTTTCAAATAAAGTAATAAATATTATGTATAAAGTAATAAATATATGCTATATTTTTCAAATAAAGTAATATACCTACATATTTTTGAAGAAAAAATAATAATGCCACAAAAAATCACTTTTTACATTGAAAATGGCATACGCATATTTATGTTATGCTGCAAGTAGATTATGTTTAAGATATTAAATACTAGTTGAATACTAGTATGACACTATTAGAAATTAAAGTTGTTACATCATTCCAAATACTTCTTAGGGAAATATCCTAGAAGTTAATTACAAGGAGATGGGGTAATGGAATGACCTCATATGGAGCTGTGATAAAAACAAGTGGGAACTAGAGTTAAAGGAGGTAGAATACCAGAGGAAATGTTACTCTAAAGAAGAGAACGGAGATAAAGAAAGATTGTTCTGCAAAAGAAAAGGCTCTCCAAATAAACTCAAAAGAACCTGATATTAGGTATTAGCTTTATGTAGCAAGCTAAGGTTAACAATCTATTCAAAGATTACAAATTGATTATCTAGCTGAGACTAAACCAATATACACGGAAATAAAGCCGAATTTTGGAAACTCAGTTAATAAGTGACAGAGAGGAATGGATTCTTGGGTTTGTCTCATTTCCACCACTCGACCTTAGGGAAATTGATTGACCTCTCTAAATTTCACTTTCCTAATGTATAAAGTGAGGCGATTTGTCCATGAGATGCTGTGTAATAATCTGACCCATTTTTACATAAATTTTTTAAACCTATATGACCTTTACTATTCAAATTTTCTCCTTCATTGTCCCTAGTTTTGTTTAAATTATTTACTTACGTTTAAAATAAAACTATTTTCACTACTCTTATATTACAATTTTACATAAAACATGCTACAGTTGTAGATCTTCAGGAATCGTTCATTTCTAGACTTGGAGATGTCCGTGTCCAAAAAACTTTGTGATGTGGGTGGATTTCACCTTGTCGTGGTTTGGAGTTTGGAAGAATCTCAAACTGATTCTGGTTAGTTCCAACCTTTAGTTGCTGAGTGCTTTCTTTTTTACACTGCTCCTTCAGGGAATTTAGAGTTTCTACATCTGTTTTAGAGACGTAAGCATGGAAGACAGCATTATAAATATAGGGTAGTTTGCATGGGCCAAGCAATGTCTTACATCATTATTGGCCACCATGTCTGCTGGGTAATTGATGTGCAATGTGCAGGTAACTGTTGATGAGATGCTCTCACCCTGTGGCAAAGAGAAGGAAAACTAATACTGTATCTCAACCTAGGCTACTTGTGTCAGAGGAGTTCAAACCAGAGCGAATCCATCTTGGATACGGGCTGTGTAAAATAAGGCTGAGACCTAGTGGGCTGCATTCCCAGGAGGTTAAGGCTTTCTTAGTCACAAGATGAGATAGGAAGTCAGTACAAGATACAGGTCACAAAGACCTGGCTGGTAAAACAGCATGCAATAAAAAAGCTGGCCAAATACCACCAAAACCAAGATGGCGATGAAAGTGACCTCTGGTCATCCTCACTGCTCATGATACACTAATTATAATGCATTAACACCAGTGCCATGACAGTTTACAAATGCCATGACAACATCAGGAAGTTACCCTATGTGGTTGGAAAAGAGAAGGAACCCTCAGTTTTGGGAATTGCCCACCCCCTTTGCAAGAACTCGGAAATAATCCACAACTTGTTTAGCATTATAATCAAGAAGTAACAATAACCGTAAGCAGGTAAGCAGCCCTTGCCGCTGCTCTGCCTAAGGAGTAGCTGTTCTTTTGTTTCTTTACTTCTCCAGTAAACTCACTTTCACGTTACTCTACCGATTTGCCTCAAATTCTTTCTTGTGTGAGATCCAAGAACCCACTCTTGGGGTCTGGATTGGGACTCCTTTCCAGTAACACTGGGGCACTCATTTAAATGAGAAGGGCAGTCTGTGGGGGTTACCTGGGTTTCCTGATGGCTCAGGTGGAGGTGGGAGGTCCTACATTTTGCCTCTTCATGTATTCCATCTCCTGGTTCTCCTTGTCCTCCTCAAGTGTCCTTTTTCAGCTCTACCTTCCTGGATACAGCAACCTTAATTTTCCGTTTTGGGTGAAGTTATTTAGCTGTTCATCTACATTTCTCCTAATCTCTTTCTTGTGAATGAATTTTATGTTCTGCTTCTTTAGGTCTTTCCTCTGTGACACAAAATCTTTTCTCACTTTTTTTTGAAACTTCTTTAACATTTCAGTTCTCACTTAAACACTTTGGCTTTCAAGAGTACTGTCTTTGAAATAAGCTTCAAGTGACTATTTTGGAAGTCAAATACCGAATAGTGATGCATTTTCTCTATGCTTTCCACCTCTAACAACCCTAATTCTTCTGCAGGCAATGGATGTCTCTGCTGAATAGCAGTTAGTACAAAAAAAGGCAAAGCACAGGGACAGATTTTAAAGCATTTTCTCACAACAAAACTACAAGGCTACTCATACAGACACACAATTCACTGATTCTGACAGGTAGACTTTTTAATTTTCTTTCTTAGTATATATATTTAAGGTGTATAACATGCTGTTTTGATATATATTAAATAGTGAAAGGATTACTTCAGTTAAGCAAATTAACCTACCCATCACCTTTCATAGTTATCATGCTTGTGTGTATGGTAGGAACACCTAAAATTGTAATTGCCCAATGCATTCTTCTTGCCTGCTGCCCAGATAAAGCCGATTTATCAAGACTGAGGAACTGCAACAGAGAAAGGGTTTAATACATACAGAGCTGACTAAATGAGAGAGTGGAATTTTACTATTCCTCTAACCAGCCTCCTGGAAAATTTAGAGGCTAGGGTTTTTCAAAGATAGTTTGGCAACCAGTGGGTAAGGTATGGGTGCTGCTGATTGGTTGGGGATGCAATTAATAGGGGTGTGGAAAAGTACTCTGATTTTGCTTCTGGTTAGTTCCAACCTCTAGGTGCTGAGTGCTTTTTTTTTTTTTACACTGCTCCTTCAGGGAATTTAGAGTTCCTACAGCTGTTTTAGAGACTTAAGCATGGAAGAGGGCATTATAAATATAGGGTAGTTTGCATGGGCAGAGCAAGAGTTACATGCGGAGAGTTACGGGACTGGTTAGGTCCAGAGTGGAGGGTCTGAGTGGGGCCATCCTGTCCTTAGAAATGAGAAAGTCTGAAAGGCATCTCAAAAGGGCAATATTAGGTTCTATAATAGTGATGTTAATTACAGGCGTGACTGGGGAGGTTGCAAATCTTGTGACCTCCAGAATAATGGCTGGTAATTGGTTAACTAGGCCTACATCTTAGTAGAATTCAGGCCGTCTCTCTTCCTAACCTGGTGGCCTTTCATTAGTTTTACAAAGAAGATCTAGTTTTTGGGAAGGGCTATTACCATTTAACTTATAAACTAAATTTCTCCCAAAGTTAGCTTGGGTCATGCCCAGGAATAACCAAGGGCAGTTTGGAGGTTAAAAACAAAATGGAGTTGGTTAGATCAGGTCTCTTTCACTGTCATCATATTCTCACTGTTAGAATTTTTACAAAGGTGGTTTCAAAATCTACTCTCTTAGCAAATTCTCGGTATACATGCTACATCATTGACTATAGTCCTCATGGGTGCATAACATAGCTAGAGTTACTTACCTTACATAGCTGCAAGTTTGTACCTTTTTCTTCTTTCTCTTCATTTCCTCTCTGTCCCTGCTTATCACCATTCTACTGTTTCTATCTACTCCACTTTTTTTTTCGTAGATTTCACACCTAAGGGAGGTATATATAAGTGAGGTGTTTGTGTATGTATATATACACACATACACATATATATACAACCCACAATTTCTTTATCCATTCATCTATCCATGGACACTTAGGTTGTTTCTGTGTCTTTGCTGTTGTGAGTAATGCTGCAATGAACATGGGAGTGCAGATATTTCTAAGAGGTGTTAATTTTCTTTCAATACATACTGAGTGGTAGATTGTTGGGTCTTACGGTAGTACTATTATGAAATTTTTGAGGAACCCCTGTGGCGTTTCCCAGAGTGACTGCATTAATATACCTTCCTACCAACTGTACACAAGGGTCCTTCTCCACACCCTTGACAACATCTGTCATCTTTTGCCTTTTTGATAATAGCCATCCTAATATGTATGAAGGGATATCTTATTGTGATTTTGATTTGTCTTTCCCCAGTGATTATTGATGTTAAGTACTTTTCACAAACCTGTTGGCCATTTGATGTCATCTTTAGGAAAATGTCTATTTAGGTCCTTTGACTATTTTTTAATTGGATTATTTGGCTTTTTAGCTGTTGAGTTGTGTGAGTTTCTTATAGATGTTGACCCTTTCTTAGATATGTAGCTTGCAAATATGACAGATAACTTATTTTTTAACTCCTTTTTTAGAGATGGAGTCTTGCTATGTTGTCCAGGCTTTTCTTGAACTCCTAGGCTCAAACAATCCTCCTGCCTCAGCCTCCAGAATAGCTTAGCCTGTAGGTGTATACCATTTCGCCTGTCTCAGGTAAATTTTAAGGTCTTATTGTATGTCAAGCCTGTGAAAAGCTTGTAAGTAAATGAGACATGGAACTTCCCCTCAAGGGGCTACATACTGATGATTGAATCCAAGAATCTTAGGGAAATTGCTGTTTTTATCCTTCTCCGGACAGGAATCCTATCTTTGAAAATAGTCCTGTTGTACTTGCACACCTGTAGTGATGGAAGAATGTTTCTGGAAAGCTGACACTGAAGCAGATAAGAGTCGTATTTAAATGACCTGGGATTTCCTCTTACTGAAATGGACCCTATAGTAAATCTTAGAAATATAAATCATTAACCACTAACTTGTTTTATAAGTGAACACTTTTTCATACACTGGCTTTGCTTAAAGCAAATATATTTGTATATCTGGATATACATACACACACAAATATATGTATCTTTGCAAAATATGTATGCTATATATTGAATCACATTTTATTATCGTTTTCCCTTAGAAAAAGTTGTGCTATAATTATTCCTATTAGGAATAAATATTAAGCTCATATATTTATTTCAAAATTAATTCAGTCACTGCATTACTTCTTACAGTGATGGCAAAATATCTCAATGAAGATATATATTAGCCATATAATCTTTGAAATTTTATTAAAAAGTTTATCCAAATTGATTTCTAGTTTCATTTCAAAATCTTGCTGCCTACGTGAATTCTATATATTTATATTGTAGTATTGCTAAAACAATTGAACCATGAAGTTGGACATAGTTCCAGAATATAGTCTCGGTTTAATTCTCAGATAATTTAATCATTTTACAGATTCAGGAATTTCTGAGGTACTGTTAGAGATGAATGCATATTTATAATTGCTAAAAGGTAGCTCAAAGTAGTTTAAGACAAGAACAGTTTCCAGAGATTAAGGCAGTGGTGGTGGAAGATGGGAAATAATATTTATGATGGAAATAGGATCAATTCACTTTGAAGATATGACATTAAAAACTGAATCAACAAAAAACAGAATAACAGATTAAAAACACATAAATAAACATTGAGGGAAAAAAATGAGAATTTAGATAAATTTGTAAACATACTGGAAAACTTTAATATACCTCTTCGAAAACAAGAAAAAGCAAAGTCTTTATCAAAATATAATACCTTAAAATGAGACTGAACAAATTTCAAAAATTTTATGTGATTTAAAGTATGTTATGTGGCCACACTGACATTTAAACTAGAAATCTATAACACAAAATCAACCAGAAAATTCACTATTATTTGGGAATTAGCAAATCCTTTTAAATAATACAGGTAGCAAAAAATCATAAGGGAAATTTGAAAACATTTGTAATTTTGTGATAATGAACATACAGCAAAGCAGATCTTGAAGGATTCAGCTAAAGCAGTGAATAGGGGAAAATGTAACTGTTCCTCGAACATGTAGAATGTGTGTACCTCCCTGTCCACCATGATTGTAAGTTTCCTGAGGCCTCCCCAGCCATGTTGAACTGTGAGTCAATTAAACGTCTTTCCTTTATAAATTACTCAGTCTTGGGTATGTCTTTATTAGCAGTATGAGAATGGACTAATACAATAGTGCAATAGCAGCATCATACTTTTAGAATGTCTATTAGCACTGTTGTTCTAAACATCTCTCCATTGCCTGTGCTTTAGCAAATCTAACTTCAAATGGGTGACCAGATGTATTGCTTTTAGTTTTAAGAAAAAACAACTTGGAAGAGGAATAATTATTAAAGTAACTTTATCAGTCTAATGGGAGTAATAGTCTTTTTCTCTCTCTGTACACTTATCACAGAAGCTTGGAACTGGCCAAAAGACTATGATGAGTAGGATTTTACCTTTACAAGTAGATTAATTGCATTTCATGACAGAGGTATTTCTTTGTAAAAATTATTTATTTAGAAAGAAAAATGATATTTATTAATTTATTGCCTTTTCCAATATATTTTGTCTTCTTTTGAGAAGTAAAAATAATGATACTTGTGAAGATGTTTGTTACTTTAGGGTATAGTTGTAGTGTCAGTCATCCATTGCCTCAATAATGCTGTGTAACTAATCACCCCAAAGCTCTGTGGCTTAAAACAACCCACTGTTTTGCCTATAAATCTGAGTCTGCAAGTGGACAATATAGGTTACAATTAGTCTGGCAGTTCTTTGAGTCTGGTGTGTGCTCACTTCCAGGGCATCAACTGGCTTTGGGCTCATCTAGGATAGCCTTAGCTGGGATTACTGGAACTATGCAGCTCTACTCCAGCAAGTTAGCTGAAACGTGTATTTGTGGCAATCACAGACAACCAACAGAGCAAGTCAAGATATGCAAATACTTTATGAAGCCATTGTTTATTTCACATTTGCTTGTTGACATGACTGAATCAGAGTCAAGGAGTGGGGCAGAATATTCAGAACAGGAGAACACTGCAAAGTTATACAGTGAAGTGTGTGATGACATGAATAGGTGAAAAATGGGAACTTTAATTTACCAACTTAATTATAGTTGCCAACTGATAAGTGCTATAGTTAAGAAAATAAAAAGTTTTCAGTAACAAACTATATATTTTTTTCATTCTTGGGAAGAATACAATATAGAAAATTATCAAGAGCGAAATGTTTTAATTCCCAAAATGGTGAATTTTGAGAGGAATATGGTATGACTGAGAATTATTTGATTGAAATGCTTTACTTTTTTAAAGTTAGAATTACAGACTATTCATGCTTATTAATTTTCCTTTACTGTAAATATTGTGACATTTGTTTTGAATTAAAAACCAGTCTTGATTAGGTAAGGGAATAAGTACATGATAATCAGCTTCGGTACTGCATCCCATAAATGTATTTGGTTCATGTATTTTACTAGGGGGCATAGGGAGGTTACGTTTAATTATTTATAGCAAGACTTTATAATATTCTAAGTGTCTGGCCATATATTTGGAAGAAGGAACAGCATCTTTCCTTGGATTCAAATCAAAGACTTCCTGTGACATTACTGGTTTTGTGAAAATGTCATGAAAACTACCGATTTTCCTTTCTCAATTTTAGGGGAGAATGTAGTACATAAAAACAAATTCTGATTACCATTTATATTCCTAGAAAAATGAGAGTTAGTTACAGGTGTTCTCAGGTCATTGGTCCTACTATTCTTTGAGGTGTCCATAAGAACATATAAATTGCTATAGTTAGCCCATTTTGTAAATAATATACATATATATGTATTAAAAAAAAACCCTTGAGGTAGTGAACCAAAAACTTAATGGTACTTATGTTTGGAAAGTATGATCAGGGATAATTTTAACTTTCTTTTAGTGGTATTTTTCAAACCTTCAAACCTTCTATAAATAAACTTCTATTACACTTTATTTGATCAATTTTAAAAAGTGAGGCTAGTCACGTTCATTTCAATCCAATACTCCTAAATTTCATGATTGGCCCAGTGTCATGTGGCATTAACTTCAAAGTTTAGGGTCATTGTTGAATAATTCCTTCTACATAAACATATATTCATTTAGCTCATTAAATATTTTGTCTATAAAATTATCTACATTTCTGTTGGCCATTCTATCTGCCTCATATATATACTTTCTGCCCCAGAAGAACAGAATTATTTTTCTCTTAATTTCTCTTTCTCCCTTGTCTCTTTGGGGCTTTGCTGAGGCTCACTTATCTTTCAGATCTTAGCATAAATATTGCTTATCCATGGAAACCTTTTCTGACTTCCTAGACTCCTTGTCCTCTCTAGCACTCGTCAACACTATAATTAAATATTAAATAATTGTTTATATAATAAATAACTTTATGTTAGTTTATTTCTCCATCTAGACTGTAAAATAATGTCAGAGGCCCAGTTGATTTTATTTCCTACTGCATTCCTTGGTCAATAGTACAGTGCCTCAAAGAAATCTTCTGAGTAATGGATCAGTGGTAGAAAGATGGCTGGCTGGAGAGAAGAATGAATGAAATCTCCTCTGACTTGTAAACTTAGCCAACTACTCTCAATCTTGAGTGCTCCCTCCTGTCTTCACAGGTAGACTTGGTTAGAGCTGTCCCATATCAAGCTGAATGGTGGGCCTTTATAACCATTCTCACCAAATGCAGGCTGCTCCAGGAACGGCGTGACCTTGAGTCAGGAGGCTACAGCTGAGGCAGACCTTGAAGAAGGTGACAGCTGGAACCTGCTTGCTGACTGCACTCTTCACAGCTTGTCAGTAATTCCTTTCTTGAAAGGTGACCTGGATGGTGCAGCTTAATGTTTACCACATGCTGTTAAACCCAAAATTGATGATCCAGTATCAAATTTTTACTTTAGTTAAAACAAAATTTTATTTTTTATTTTGCATTCAATTTAGCTTAATGAGTTAATGCCTCCTAGATTTATTTTATGTTTGCATACATTTACATGACATTATAATTAACATTATATAGGTCAAGACTGGTGAAGCAGTCAAAGAGAATTTCTTTTAAAAGAACTCTTTTATTATTCAAGTATGAACAACATTATTTTTATGCAAGAAATACATGTGCATTGTAAAAAATTAGAAATATGTAAACTGAAATACAAAAGGATCTCTGAGCATTCCTGTAACCAATTCCATTCCATCCTGGACGCACTATTAACAGTTTTAGACTATAATTGCAGGTCTCCCATTAGATATGTTTATAAATATATGGATACATAGGTACATATGCCTATAGAATTTTTATTTTGTAATAAAAGAACATCATTGCATATAGCAGTCTTCAACTTTTTATTTTGACAACTAAAATGTCTTTTCATAAAAGTGCCTGTAAATCTACCTAATTTTTAACTTTTTAATACATCATGAGTGTTTATATTTTTCCAACATTTTACCATTATTAGCAGAGCTGCAAAAAACATTCTTTACAAATATTTGTGCACGTGCACAGGTATTATTGTAGAATAAATGCCTAGAAATATATTTGCAAGATTGAAGGGTACACACTTCAAAGATATTTAAAGATATTATTGTCCTCCAAAATGGTCACACTAATTTGAATATCAATAAAAAACCATGAGACAGTTTCCCATCATTATCGTCTTCTTTAGATATAAACATGACTTTCAACTTTTTCTCAACCTGAAATATGAAAAATTGTGCACACTGTATTTCATACCTATGTTTTTCTATTTTGTTACAATTACTAATATAATTTACTTAGGTTTGCTCCAGTAATTTTAAGCTATACAATTTTGTCTTTTTCCTTCATAGTGTGAGCTAATTCTAGGTAACATGAAAAGTATCAATTTTATTTTGAATAATAAACTACCAATGAAACAATTTTATTGAGGTTAAACTTATCAGTGATATGACTTGTGGCAGTTAGGATTCTATGGTGGCGAGCAAAAGAAATGGACTCTAAGAAGGAAATCGTTACTAAGAAGGAAAGAAATTTATTGGAAGAAAGTTGAACAGCTCACAGAATAGTGATGGTATTAGTGCTATCAAAGGTATAAAGGCCAGTGTAATGAGTTGATTAGTGTTCCCTCAAAATTCATATGTTGAAGTCATAACCTCCCGTACCTCAGAAGGTGATTTTACTTGGAAATAGAGTCATTGCAGATTAATTAGTTAAATTAAGGTGAGGTCATACCGGGCAGGGTGGGTTCCTAATCCAATATGACTGGTGTCCTTAGAAAAGAATGCCATGTGAAGAAACACACATAGGAAGAATCCTGCATGGGCACCAAGCATAGGTTGGACTGTGACATCTACAAGCCAAGGAATGCCAAATGTTGCTGGCAACCACCAGAAGCTAGGAAAGAGGGGAACAGAAGAGATTTTTCCCTCAGAAGGAACCAGTTATGCCAATTCCGTGACCTTGGACTTCTAGCTCCCAGAAATGTGAAACGATACATTTCTGTTGTTTAAGCTACGCACTTTGTAATACTTTGTTATAGCAGCCATGACAACCTAATTCAGCCAGGTACCAGGATGGCTTCTAAAGTTTAGATAGCAGGAATTATTTACTTGCCAGTCTCCTCATGTAGTTGTTACTGTAACAAATAGATTCTAGAATTCTTTTGTTTGTTTTTGGTGTTTACATCTTTCATTTCAAGATTCAGAGTCCCTGGAAGAAAAGTCCATGCATTAAACTTGGATCCAACATCCCCCCGCCCTGAGATTGTAAGAGAGCAGGGCACCATTATATATAGTTCCGTAACAATTGTACAGCATGTAAGTGAGCCAATCCCCGCAAAAGAACTTGTTCTATTGCTGAAGAAGTTGAGTTGAGTAGGATGCTGAGGAGCCAAGAAGTACAAATATTCACTTCATTAGTCAAAGTTGATTTGTAGATTCTGAAACACACATTTGAAATATATGAGAAACATATAGCATGTTGACGTGGCTTATCTATCTCCAAGGAAATTCTTTACATGGAAAAATGTACAGAAATGAAGAAGGAAAAGGAGGAGGAGGCGGAGGAGGAGGAGAAAGAGGAGAGGCAGGGGGCGGGGAAGAGAAAGAAAGAAAGAAGGAGAAACAGAAGAAAAAAATGATGGAAAGAAAGAAAGAAAAGAAAGAAAGTTAGTTATTGGGCAATTGCTCCATGTCAGGCATTGTTCTAAATGCTTCATGTATATGAACACAGTTTACCCTCTCAACAATTGTATGAGATAGTCATTATTATACCACTCACTTTACAGTTAAGTAAATGAAGGTACATACATAGATGTTAAGGTATTTGCCCAAAGAAATAGTAAGTTGCAGAGTTGGGTTTCAAATCTAGGGAATCTGTTTTTGAAATCCACCTTCTACATGTTCTATGTTCTAAATGTGCAGGAAATCTGGCTGATTTGGTGTTTAACAAAGAATGATTTGTTTTAGTCATGACTTAAGCCGTTTCCTTGGCATCTTTAAGCTACCTGTAAGGGAATTGCCGAGTGACACATTATCCTGTAATTGTACTGTATTTTTAGGCCAACTCTTCTAAAAGCCAGTAGCTATCTTTTTCTTAATGACACTTGCTTGCTTTTGTTAGCTGAAGTTGAGTGGTTTATTAGGTTCTGATAGCCCAAAGGTAAAACTTCTCCTCTTTGGAAGTACTAAAGAGATCCTGTAACATCCACTCCATAGTTAAGTGATTATTGCCAAGTGCCTAAATGTTGTTACAAATCAATAAGGGCTTTGTGAAAAACCTCCAAAGCTGGATCACTTCTTATCATTTACATTTGGCAAGCCTCTGAACTCCTCTGAGAATCAGCGTCTTCTTTGTAAAAATGAGGTTAATAATTTATGCTCTACTTGCTTAGCTGCATTGTTGGATCATGCACAATAATGATTTTAAAGTGCTTTGTAAACTGTGAACATTTTAACTAGACAATCTAAAAATAGTTTATTAACAATAAAAATGCTGTGGTCTTGTTTCCATTTCCTTCATTTGTGTATGATTAGTAACTTCATTTATTCACTCAGCCAGCCAGTCATTTTATTTTTACCGTCTACCTAATGCATGCAAGGTACACAGGAAACATAATGAAAAACAAAGCATGATCTTGTTGTACAGGAGCAGGAACCATGCAAAGCTAATACAGTATGGTAAGTGCTACCATGGGTTAAATTGCAGTTTTTCAATAGCAGCCCTACTGACATTTGGGACAGATAATTCTTTGTTGGGATGGCTGCCCTGTGCATTGTAAGATATTTAGCAGCGCCCCTGGCCTCTACCCACTAGTTGCCAGTAGTACCCTCCTCCCACATTTTCACAAACAAAAATGTCTCTAGACATTTCCAAATGTCCCCTGGGGAAAGGAGGAAAATTGCATACAGGTGAGAACTATTGTGTTAAATAAAGGTGCCTTTGCAGACTTCTGGCAAGAAGTGATGCCTAAGCTGAGACCTGCTTGATCAACAGCAGTCAATTTGCAATGTGCTGTACTTGAATATTTACCTAGTCTTTTTGTACTAAAAAGGAACAATCTTTTTTTTCAAAGAGAAATAGGTCCATTTGAACCTGCTATGGAATGAAAAGTGTTCAAATATATCCTTCCTACTCAGTATACTTAACTGTAAACCAGAAATAAAATTCAAAGTCCCCGCCCCCCCCTCCGCCAACTATCTGAATGGACTCCCTCCTCCTGGAAATGCCTCCAGGGCACTCCAAAGTTAACTTGAAAGACTGGTTCAGGTCATGATGGGAAGAGGGGATTGGACATACCTCATTATGCCTTCCTCCCTTCTGGAGTTCAGGAAAAGCCAACCAGCATTCAACATCAGCACAGACCTTAAGTCTGGTATGAAGCATTTACAATCTATTCTCTCTGAAGCCTGGTAACTGGAGGCTTCATTTGCATGATAAAACTCTGGTCTCCACAACCTCTTATCATAACCCAGATACTCCTTTCTATTGATAATAACTTTTTCAACCAATTGCCAGTTAGAATATTTAAAAAATCTACCTATAACCAGGAAAGCCCCGCAGTCCCCCCATGTTGAGTTGTCTTGATTTGCTGGACCGAACCAATGTATAGCTTAAATGTATTTGATTGATGTCTTATGTCTCCTTAAAATGTATAAAATCAAGCTGCAACCAGAATACCTTGGGCACATGTTCTTAGGGTCTCCTGAGGGCTGTGTCATGAGCCGTGGCCACTCCTATTTCACTCACAATAAATCCCTTCTAATATTTTACAGAGTTTAACTCCTTTCATTGACAATACAAAAGAAGATTTTACAGAATTGAGAAATGCAACGTACGTAGGGGAGATTACTGTGATTCCCCAACAATTAAAATGATTGGAGTTTGCTCACAAGCTAGAATAAATGCTAATTTTATGTGTATGAATGAAATGAGTATTTATCATTATGACAGAGGTGTGACAATTTTAAAGCTTAAAGGTTCTTATGAAATAAATTATAAATATTAGAAGCATTGTTTCTCCTCCAGTGCTAAAAATAGGGCAGAATTCTCAATTGAGGTAGCCTAACAATTTAGGACTGTTTATAATTGTGCATTTTCTCAAGAACTGACAGCTTAGATACAGATTTCTGCAATTAGATCACAAGACTTATCTGAAGCTGCAGTTAGAAACACAGAATATTAAAACTTATAGAGAAGCTAGAGATCATATTGTCCAAATCCCAAGAGGTAATATGTTTGTGTAAGTTCAAATCACTACACAGTGGCAGTGTCTGGCCTTTGTTTCTTGACTTCCTGTTCATTTCCACTACACACCTAGGTGTCTTTTCCATTTTCCAGGAACCTTCGTTTCACTCTATTCAATGACAAGTGAAGTGTTTGTTTTGCATGGGGCAGATCAAACCTTGGACAGAGCTCTTAGGAAATGCACCTTGTGTGTTTCTGGTTTCTTAGACAATCCAGTGTGATAACTCTTTTTTTTTATTTTTATTTTTTATTGTGAGACAGTCTCTGTCACTTGGGCTGGAGTGCAGTGGTGGCGTGATCACGGCTCACTGCAGCCTCGAACTTTTGGTTGGGCTCAAGCAATCCTCCCACCACAGCCTCCCAAGTAGCTGGGACTGTAGGCCCGTGCCACCGTGTTCAGCTAATTTTTTTAAATGTTTGTGTTTTGGAGAGAGGTCTCACTCTGCTGTTTAGGCTGCTCTTGAATTCCTGGGCTCAAGCAGTTCTCCTGCTTTGCTCTCCCAATGTGTTGGGATTACAGGCTTGAGCCACTGCAAGTGGTCTACTTTCTAAGATTAATGTTTGTATTTCTTTAACAGTTTATTTATCTTATATCTTATAAGTCTTATTTATTTATCTTATATAGTATCTTATTATACTTTTTTTTTTTTTTTGAGACGGAGTCTCGCTCTGTCACCCAGGCTGGAGTGCAGTGGCACGATCTTGGCTCGCTGCAAGCTCTGCCTCCCGGGTTCACGCCATTCTCCTGCCTCAGCCTCTCCGAGTAGCTGGGACTACAGGCGCCCGCCACCACGCCCGGCTAATTTTTTGTATTTTTAGTAGAGACGGGGTTTCACCGTGGTCTCGATCTCCTGACCTCGTGATCCGCCCGCCTCGGCCTCCCAAAGTGCTGGGATTACAAGCGTGAGCCACCGCGCCCGGCCCTTATTATACTTTTTTATCTCGAAATGGCAAGGTTTCCGAGTTGGTAGTTGAAAGACATCTGAGTACAAAATTGAACTAACTTAAATCCTTTTTGCTTTAACTTCATTTTATGATGAGTTCCTCTTGTATATTTCTGGTTTGGGAAAAACTAGATATAGAACATAAATGTCATATTCATTTTCCTTCCATCTACCTAGATTTCCTTGGCTTTGCACATGAAGTTAAATGAAGTAGTAATTCTTAAAGTCTTGGACTCATGGGTTAGAAGTATTTTAAGTGGGTTTTCTTCTCTCCTGAGATACATTAACATAAGAGAATAAGAAACTCATATCTTCTCATGTCAATTTATTTCAAACTTTATAAACCTTTGTATGGAATCCACTTCCTGTATCTTCAACTTCATGGTTTTATTTCTGCCTCTGGGGAAGTAAACATAGCAGTTCCAATTTCCCCTCCCTGTGAAAATGTATAGTAAAGTTATAGAAGCTTAATAATGAAAGTCACAGAGGCAAAAAGAAACACTTCTTATTTTTTTCTCATCTTCATTTCATTGCTAGATATTTAATAATGTAATGAAAATAATATTTTGAAAATATCAAATTGATGTCTTTTGTGTTTCTCATCCCTCCTGCTCATTTTAACTATGAATAGATGGCACATAACCACGGACCCTGACCCCTCAGAAATAAAAATCTGGGTCATCACACCTGTCAAGGAACCTAAACTAGTGCAAGTTTTCACCAGCTATGAAAATAATCTCAAATGGATGGTAGAGGAGGGAGATGATAAATATCAGTTAAGGCCTCGGAGCTAAATGCAGTAGTAGAGACGGTAGTTCATATTACTATCCTCCTATTGTTAGTTTTCTCTAGAAATTATGACAACTGCCGTCTTGAAGAAACCATGACAGGATGATGAAATGTGAGTCCATTGAGTGGTGTAAAGGGTGTACTGAAAGTGGTTGCTGTTGGTGCTCCACCCAGATCTCTCAGATTTCCTTTTCCATTTCTGTGTCCCCTTCCCTCAGCATTGGTGCACTTTTGCCTCCAATAACTCATATCTGACATTCTTCTTTGAAGGATTCACACTGAGCAATATAAACTGCTTATTGCAACACCTGGAGCAGAATTATTCAATACCTGTTAGCCATCATTATTACTATTCTCCTTCTCAAGTAATTTTTGTCTCACTAAAAAGAAAATAATTGGAATAGACATTGTGCTTTTGTATCTTCTTGCATGAAAAAAAAAAAAAAAACAAAGATATCTTTATATGTTAGTGTTCCCTTCTCTGGAAAAGGCTGGACTAACAAAGAACAGGAGTAAGGAGGCCTAGGTCCTATCTGTCCCCTCCATAGTGTGGGCCACATGTTCTATATCTGTAAAACAAGGGGTAGTCTAAAACAGAGTCAAGGTCTCAGCTAAAATATTATCTCCTCAAAAACCTCTAAGTATCCCTTCTACCAGGAAGCTCTCTAACACTTTAGTCTGCTATTTCCTGTATTGTACTTACACAGTTTGTAATTATCTTTTTGTGTTTGTCCGTCTCCCCCAGTTGGCATGTTATCTTGACAAGAGCATACATCACATCTGTCTTTTCTGTCTTCTTCATCTCCGGGGCCTAGCATGGTGCCTGGTCCATGGTAGTTATTTAATATGTCTTTATAGAAAAAAATTTAAAAAGTGAGCTTAATATTTAAAATTACTCCACTTATCTATTGCTACATAATAAACCACTTCACCCCAAAGTTAGTGGGGAATCAAACCATTTTGTTATACTTACAGATCCTTTGGGTCAGAGATTTAGACAGGGAACAGCAATGAGAAGTTATCTTTGCTCAATGAAACTAGGAGGATTCAAGACTAGGATCCAGAATCATCTGCAACCATTTTTTTTCTTTTTTTTTAATTATACTTTAAGTTCTGGGATACATGTGCAGAACATGCAGGTTTGATACATAGGTTTACATGTGCCATGGCGGTTTGCTGCACTCATCAACCCATCGTCTATATTAGGTATTTCTCCTAATGCTATATCTCCCCTTGCCCCCAGCCCCTGACAGGCCCCGGTGTGTGACGTTCCCCTCCCTGTGTCCATGTGTTCTCATTGTTCAACTCCCACTTATGAATGAGAACATGCAGTGCTTGGTTTCTGTTCCTGTGTTAGTTTGCTGAGAATGATGGTTTCCAGCTTCATCCATGTCCCTGCAAAGGACGTGAACTCATTCTTTTTTATGGCTGCATAGTGTTCCATAGTGTATATGTGCCACATTTTCTCTATCTAGTCTGTTATTGATAGATATTTGGGTTGGTTCCAAGTCTTTGCTATTGTGAATAGTGCTGCAATATACATATGTGTGCATGTGTCTTTATAGTAGAATGACTTATAATCCTTTGGATTTATACCCAGTAATGAGATTGCTGGGGCAAATGATATTTCTGTTTCTAGATCCTTGAGGAATTGCCACACTGTCTTCCACAATGGTTGAACTAATTTACACTCCCACCAACAGTGTAAAAGCATTCGTGTTTCTCCACATCCTCTCCAGCATCTGTTGTTTCCTGACTTTTTAATGATTGCCATTCTAACTAGTATGAGATGGTATCTCATTGTGGTTGTGATTTGCATTTCTCTAATGACCGGTGATGATGAGCTTCTTTTCATATGTTTGTTGGTCACATAAATATCTTCTTTTGAGAAGTGTCTGTTCATATCCTTCACCCGCTTTTTGATGGGTTGTTTGTTTTTTTCTTGTAAATTTGTTTAAGTTCTTTGTAGATTCTGGATATTAGCCCTTTGTCAGATGGATAGATTGCAAACATTTTCTCCCATTCTGTAGGTTACCTGTTCACTCTGATGATAGTTTCTTTTGCTGTGCAGAATGTCTTTAGTTTAATTATATCCCATTTGTCAATTTTGGCTTTTTTTGCCATTGCTTTTGGTGTTTTAGTCATGAAGTCTTTGCCCATACCTATGTCCTGAATGATATTGCCTAGGTTTTCTTCTGGGGATTTTATGGTTTTAGGTCTTACATTTAAGTCTTTAATCCATCTCAAGTTAATTTTTGTATAAGGTATAAGGGAGAAGTCCAGTTTCAGTTTTCTGCATATGGCTAGCCAGTTTTCCCAACACCATTTATTAAATAGCAAATCCTTCCCCCATTGCTTGTTTTTATTAGGTTTGTCAATGTGTAGATGTGTGGTGTTATTTCTGAGGCCTCTGTTCTGTTCCATTGGTCTATATATCTGTTTTGGTACCAGTACCATGCTGGTTTGGTTACTGTAGCCTTGTAGTACAGTTTGAAATCAGGTAGCGTGATGCCTCCAGCTTTGTTCTTTTTGCTTAGGATTGTCTTGGCTATATGGGCTCTTTTTTGTTTCCATATGAAATTTAAAGTAGTTTTTTTAAATTCTGTGAAGAAAGTCAATGGTAGCTTGACAGGAATAGTATTGAATCTGTATATTACTATGGGCAGTATGGCCATTTTCATGACATTGATTCTTTCTATCCATGAGCATGGAATGATTTTCCATTTGTTTGTGTCCTCTCTTATTTCCTTGAGCAGTAGTTTGTAGTTTTGAAGAGGTCCTTCATATCCCTTGTAAGTTGTATTCCTAGGTATTTTATTCTCTTTGTAGCAATTGTGAATGGGAGTTCCCTCATGATTTGACTCTCTGTTTGTCTGTTATTGGTATATAAGAATGCTTGTGGTTTTTGCATATTGATTTTGTATCCTGAGACTTTGCTGAAGTTGCTTATCAGCTTAAGGAGCTTTTGGGCTGAGACGTTGGGGTTTTCTAATATACAATCAAGTCATCTGCAAACATAGACAATTTGACTTCCTCTCTTCTTATTTGAATACCCCTTATTTCTTTCTCTTGCCTGATTGCTCTGGCCAGAACTTTCAATCCTATGTTGAATATGAGTGGTGAAAGAGGACATTCTTGTCTTATGCTGGCTTTCAAAGGGAATGCTTCCATTCTTCGCCCATTCAGTATGATATTGGCTGTGGGTTAGTTATACATATACATAGCTCTTATTATTTTGAGAAATCTTCCATCAATACCTAGTTTATTGAGTGTTTTTAGCATGAAGGGGTGTTGAATTTTATTGAAGGCCTTTTCTGTGTCTATTGAGATAATCGTGTGGTTTTTGTCATTGGTTCTGTTTATGTGATGGATTATATTTATTGATTTGTGTATGTTGAACCAGCCTTGCATCCCAGGGATGAAGCTGACTTGATTGTGGTGGATGAGCTTTTTGATGTGCTGCTGGATTCAGTTTGCCAGTATTTTATTGAGGATTTTCGCATTGATGTTCATTGGGGATATTGGCCTGAAATTTTCTTTTTTTGTTGTGTCTCCACCAGGTTTTGGTATCAGGATGATGCTCGCCTCATAAAATGAGTTAGGGAGGAGTCCCTCTTTTTCGATTGTTTGGAATAGTTTCAGAAAAAAATGGTACCAGCTCCTCTTTGTACCTCTGGTAGAATTTGGGTGTGAACTCACTCAAAACCGCACAACTACATGCAAACTGATCAACCTGCTCCTGAATGACTACTGAGTAAATAACAAAGTTAAGGTGGAAATAAATAAGTTCTTTGAAACCAATGAGTCAAAAACACAACATATCAGAATTTCTGGGACACAGATAAGCAGCATTTAGAGGGACATTTATAGCACTAAATGCCCACAGGGGAAAGCAGGAAAGATCTAAAATCAACACCCTAATATCACAATTAAAAGAACTAGAGAAGTAAGAGCAAACAAATTCAAAAGCTAGCAGAAGAAAATAAATAATTAAGATCAGAGCAGAACTGAAGGAGATGGAGACATGAAAACCCCTTCAAAAAACAATGACACCAGGAGCTGTTTTGTTGAAAAGATCAACAAAATAGACCACTAGCAAGACTAATAAAAAAGAAAAGAGAGAAGAATCAAATAGACACAATAAAAAATGATAAAGGGGATATCACCACAGATCCCACAGAAATACAAACTACCATCAGAGAATACTATAAACACCTCTATGCAAAGAAACTAGAAAATCTAGAAGAAATGGAAAAATTCCTGGACACATACACCCTCCCAAGACTAAACCAGGAAGAAGTCAAATCCCTGAATAGACCAATAGCAAGTTCTGAAATTGAAGCAGTAATTAATAGCCTACCAACCAAAGAAACATTTTTACTTACATGTACGGTGGTGTGGACTGTTGGCTGGGACTTTAGGTCATCTATTTGCCAGAACACCTAAATGTTGCCTCTTTATGAGGCCTTTCTGTGTAGTGTTCCCATGGAAGATAGTTTGGGCTGCTTCACAGCATGGAAGATGGTTTTCAAAAGAAAAAAAAGTCCTATGAGAAAAATGTGAAAATTCAGGGCATGTTATTATGTAATCTTGAAAGTAACAGAGCTTCATTTCTGTTACACCCTCTTGATTGAGCAGGTGCAAAGCTTTGCTTGGGTTCAAGGGGAGGGGATATAGATCTTTCTGCTGGATGGGAGAATCAAAGTTACATTATAAGAAGAGACTGTGAGATGGGAGAGGATATTTGAGCCAACTTTGGAAAATGCAACAAAATCTCATCTTGAATTATAATCCCCATAACCCCTACGTGTCAAAGGCAGCACCAGGTAGAGGTAATTGGATCATGTGAGTGGTTTCCCCCATGCTGTTCTCATGATAATAAATGAGTTCTCATGAGATATGATGCTTGTATGAGTATCTGGCATTTCCCTTGCTTGCCCTTCTCCTTCCTGGCACCTTGTGGAGAAGGTGCCTTGCTTCTTCTTCAGCTTCGTCCATGACGGTAAGTTTCCTGAGGCCTCCCTAGCCATGCTGAACTGTGAGTCAATTAAACCTCTTTCCTTTGTAAATTACCCAGTCTCGAGCAGTTCTTTATAATAGTATGAACCGCACAATCTTCCACAGGTACATACGTAACTTAATACAATTGTCCCAGATTTTAATCTTCAATGAGAGAGTAAAAAACAAAAGTCTGAGTATGAAAAATTCCTTATTTCTGCCACATCATTCTGTGAACCTCAAATCCATACATATATTTTTAAAAGTCTCATTTAAAATAGAACATTAGCTTTGTAATATAAACATCCCAGAATAGATAGATGACTCTGTGTTATTGCAAGTATATACATTTCTATGTGGCTTGAAAGTGTGTTAAAACAAAGCCAAATGTTAAATATTTCTATATAAATATTAGTGAACATATCATCTAAGGGAAGTGGTTGTATTTCCTTCTGAAATAAAACCCTATAAATCTCCATTCACCTTTAGTTGTGCTATTTATTTATTTATTTATTTATTTATTTTTACTTTTTTTGAGATGTAGTCTCACTCTGTCACCAGGCTGGGGTGCAGTGGTGCGATCTTGGCTCACTGCAACCTCCGCCTCATGGGTTCAAGCGATTCTCCTGCCTCAGCCTTCCGAGTAGCTGGGACTACAGGTATGCACTACCAAGCCCAGCTAATTTTTGCATTTTTAGTAGAGACAGGGTTTCACCATGTTGGCCAGGATGGTCTTGATCTCTTGACCTCGTGATCTGCCCACCGCAGCCTCCTAATAGTTGTGCTTTTTGTAGAAGTCACACTGGGTTGGTTGTTGGGGTTTGCTTGGTGTGTTGCATGATCCCATCATGTTTCCCTCCTTCTTTCCTCTTTATAAAGTTTAATGTTAGGCAACTGAATAGTATCTAACACAAGCCCTTAACGTATGTGCTTGATTCTAAATGATACCATTTAAGCAGAATTGTTAGTATGTTTTTTACTAGAATCAAGACAGGCTGTAAAGTTTCATCTCTATTTTTTGTATGTATAATCATGGAAAATGGTATTTATTCTTCAGAGCATCATTCTACATTGTATTAATGAAACCTTCACTCACCATGAGCAAAACATTAACCTATTTTCTCTAGACATCAGAAAAATAGTACTGATCCAACAAATGAGGTAACTGAGTGTTTTATACTCTAATTAAGCTTACAATACTTTTCGAAATGGTTGAAATGAAAGAAGCCTTCTGATTACCTAGGTAATCTGAAAATGTTATTACCCTAATCCTCCATTTTTTTAGTCCTTGAATTAATGTTTTACTGAAATGCATCATTTATTAATGTATAGATGTCAAGTGATATATGGATCATGTTTTCAAGGCTTTGAAAATCATAAGTTGGACTTGCAGTCAGCTGAGAATATACTTGCTTTTCTGTCAGTAGTGATGGATTTGTTCTCTTCTGATCCATCCTGATCTTTCATGTTTGGCTTCCCTCCCTCTCTCTCTCTCTGTCTCTCTCTTCTTTTTTTGGCAAATATTTAACTTTCCCTTTCTCTTGTCTTTGAGAGTTTCACTAACCCTGGGGGAAAGACAAAACATTGCCAACCAATTATGTTACCAAACTTTGAAAGGTCAGTGATGTACAGGCTATCTGAGGGAGAGCATAAAACCCATTAGCAGCCTGATATCTCATTTGGTGGCTAATAATCCGAGAGGAATACCAAATGGCCTCCCCCCACATTAATCCCCTAGAAGTAAAGGATCTTAACAAGAAAGGAATAATGTTATCAATTTCTTCCATTCTCATTAAACTCCAAAGGCTGTAATCTAGAGGCCTTTTTTTTCATGCACAATCAGTGTGAAAGAATTGCAGCATACAAAAAGGAACATAGTAGAAAAATTAAATTAAAATAGAGTGTTGGTGTGGCTTATTCATGCAAATATGTGTATAATTTCCAATTTGTAAAAGCTCCACATCCTAAACATTACTCTAACTTATCTTCCCATTACATGTCACTAGTGTCCTACAGGAAACCCAAAGGGAGAATGGCAACAATTCTACTCTCAAAACACTTTCCACCTTTCTACTTCTCCTTTCTACTTTGCTCTGACTTTCTGTCTTCTGCTTTGATGCTCTTCCCAGTTCTGTCTACATATATTAAAGCTACTTACTTTTCAAGACCTACTTGAAGTCTTAAACCTTATATGGCAGTAACCCATAGCCACCTTCCCTTCATGAGGGCATATTGCTTCTCCATATTACTGGCCACATTGCTTATTTGGCATTAAGTATACAGGCAACACATTTAAGACAAATATCCATAAATGTCTCATGGTCCCAACACATACTCATTTATTCACTCATTTTCCCATTGATTGATTGATGAAACATTCCTAGAGTATATATTCCATACCACATAATGTAGAAGATGCCAAAGACACATGAATGAATGAAATCCTATTTATAATTGAGTAGGGGATGGGAATGAGCACAGTCAGACAGGTGCTATGATAGAAATGTAAGCAGGTCACATTGCATCCACAAAGGGGGAGTGATCAGTATTACTGAGAAGAAGAGAAGCCTGAGGGGAGAGCTACAGTGAGTCAAATAAGATGATTATTTAGTGATAGAGAACAGAGAGAGGTGGAGAGGAAAGTGGGTGATGTAAGGAAGAGTCATTGCAGAAAGAGGGGTTGACATAAATAAAGATTACAATGTGAATGTGGGGATATAGAAGGACAAGATGTTTTGAGTAGGAAAAACCATAGATTGTAAAATGAAACAGGAGTCAGATGAACAAGAATAGGATTGGAGAGATCATAGGAGGCTTTTGGCATCATGGAGAGAAGGTTGGACTTAATCTGTGGGCAGTGGAGCCTATTGTGGTTTTCTGTGTGCTGGAGAAACGTGGTTAGATTTGTGTTTTCTATGATTAATTAGGCAATGGTATGTAGGCTAGATGGTGATGAGACATGAAAGAAGAAAGAAAGAAAGAATCCTGTAATGGTCCAAGTGAAAGAGAATATGCACTAACGAGGATGCAGATACAGGTAGAGCTATGACCAATTATGAGAAAATAAAATCTATAGGACTTTTGACTTCTTGAAGGCACATACTACACCTTATTCTATGTATACTGCACAGCCCTAAGCATTTATTAAGGGGTGTTGTTAATATTTGCTAAATAAAATTGAGCTTTATACTGGTGTAAGAAAAGCCTTCAAGAGGATTGCATAATTTTACATGTTCCCCATTAAGTTAAAGCAGATTTTGATCTACAGCTGAGATTATAGATCTTATGCAATTTTTCTTAGAAATGACAAAAACTAGAGAATGTTCATGTGGAAGACTATTTCAGGACTCAAACTGCTTCGCTGTTAAAGTTTCATAACTGAAATGTATTCCAAGTTCTGGATTGACATATGACAGAGCTATTTTATATTAAATGTGTTGGTATAAGGTTGGTATTTGATTCAAAAAGAATCTTAAACCAATAGAGTTGTATCAGCTATTCCTGAGATTGTAGACTAATAACATTTTTATTTTTCCTGGACTAGATGGCTAAGAGTAAAAAAAACATACTTCTACTCTGTATTGAATGAGAATAGAAGTCTCAGGGTAATCGACAGATTGATCTTCCCACTCAAGGAACAATTCCTTAATATTGCTAGAATAAAAAAGGTCAGAAGCCATTATGACTTCTTCCCATTGCCCCCAAATTAAAGGTGATTCTTACAATGATTGTGGTACTAACTACTAGTACTAACTAGGTATCAAAATGTACCTTGATATTCCTTTTAGAAGAGCAAATAGACTTGAGGTAAGCATATAACAAATTCATTGCATGTGTTGTTTTGAAATTCATAATGAAAAATATTTTTAATGTCTTTTACAAATTCATAATGGGTCTTCTGTTTCATTTGGTATTAAGGCCTTGTCACTGAACTTGTAACCTTAAGCAATGATAGAGCAGTGAGGTAGACTTCAGAAATGGCTCCATCATTGTAATGTTTTTTTGCAATGTGACTTAACAGTTCCTATCATTAAAAAGTGGAGTCTGTTTGCCCACCCCTACACATTGGCTTGGTTTTATGACTTATTTGGTCAATAGATTATAGGCGAAATAATATGCCAATTTTAATCTGGGTCTCAAAAGGCCTATTGGACTTTTGTTCCCTCTTTAACCTGAGCCTTTGCATGAGAGCAGGCTAGCCTGCTGATGATTAGAGTACTGCACATTTAGAGCAGAGACAAATGATTGCTGGTAAAGCCATCCTGGACCAGTAAGGCACCAACTGACATGCCAGCTGACCACACAGTCATGAACAATCCAGACAGGTTTGGCCCAGAACCGTAGAATTAGCCAGCCAGCCAGTCAGCCATGCTCGCTTGTGAGCATAAAAAAAAAAAAAAAAAAAAATACTTTATGGTTGTGTGCCACTGAGATTTTGTGGTTATGTGTTGCACAATATTATGATGGTGAGATATAACTCATACAGCCAGGTGGTAAGTGTAGGACAGAGATGAGAACAAGCCATTCATGAGTAAGGTGCCAAGATTTGTATAAAAATCCTATTAAGTAGGTAGCAACAGTAAGTCAATCCCAAAGACAGTGGTATCTGGTTCATTGACTGGGTCAATGAGTTTCAGATGGAGCCAATAAAGCAAGTCATAACTTCTCCCTGTAGAAAAGTTGTCCTGGCAGAGTCTGAACCCATATTGAAGTCGATTTAAGTCCAAGACAACTGATTTAGGCATCAGTTAGAGTTTTAATCAGTTACTGGCTGTTAAAATTGCAGCTAATATTTGTCAAGAGTTTTCTTTGTGCTAGGATAATCTTATTTAACGTCCACAAAAAAAATCCTATACCATGTAGTTAGTAATCGGAAAATTTAGGACACAAACTCAGGTCTCTGCCTCTTGGCCACCCTTTCATTAAAGTCTCAAAAAGTCTTTTTACTCATGTATAAAATGGGGATGATCATACTTACTTTCAAGGGTTGGATCAAAGATTAGATAAGATAATGCATGAGGACATTCCGTCATTAAGCCATTGCAAGTTTAATTATGATTTTATCCTCAGACTTCCAGGTGTACTTGGCCAGCTGCATTCTTTCTCTGGAAACTTTGCAGCTGACTTAATTCTCATGGAGTCGGGAAATTATTCTTTTTATTAATAAAGAGCTTTTGGTCATCTTTTTATTTGCAGGGAAAGCATCTTCCAACCTGACCTGGAATCTGGCAGACTGGTCAGTGGTGATTCTTCCTCTTTACAATACGTCCCATAGAAAGGCCTGACACTGAGACACTGATTCTGTAAAAGAAAGATTAGTAATCTCCTTTGGTGAAGGAACTTGCCAAGTTTTAAAAAGAAGTGCTAAGGAAAAATTAACACATGATGAAATGTGAAGCCTGTTACGTTGATAACAAGTTTTCTTCTGCATATACCAGAACGTATTCCTACAGGCGTCTTTTACTGTAAGTCTCTTCTGATTGGAAAACTAATCTGTATATTCTTTTGGGATACATTCAATTTGTCAGAAGACAAAATTACAACAAGTTAAGTTTAAAGATCTTAATTGGCTTTAATTTGCAATTCTAGAAATGGGCAACACCCCATTTTCCAAAATAGAATGAATGTCCGGATGAGTGGAGCAGAGGAGTTTAGTTTTATAGACAGAAAAGGGCTGAGGAAACCAGAAACAGAACAAAAAGCAGATTGGTCATTTCAGTTACTTTTTTTGTAAAGGTTAAAGCAGAGGGGAGTGCCTTATCTTGCTGGCTTAAACTGGTCTGTTTGGGGATTTGGCTATTTCCGTCTCTCTCCTCATTTCTTGGAAGGTCAGATAAATAGCTTAGTTTTGGCTTGGTGGCATGCAACTTCAGCATGAGGAATTCGATTTTGATTTGGTCTATTGGGTCTAGTGTGGGAGAAGTTCAAACCAATGACCTTGATAAGTTTTATTAAATTTCACAAGATGAGGCGAGTAATATTCAGAGTTTAAACCAGCAGAATGATATATGTGAATGCAATATTAGCGTGGAAGAGGCATGAGTGGTCATTGGATGTGTACGTGAAGGGAGCCTTATTGGGTGATTTTTCAAACACTGAATGCTGCAGTGACTGAAGACTCATCACTTCACAAAGAAGGCTATTCAATTGGTAAATAACTCAAGAATCAAAATCTCTTTCTATAACCTTTCCTCACTCACCTCTAGGTTTCTGCTTTGAGAAGTGTCTCTCTATTCTATTTTTCTGATTCTTTAGAATGGATACTCTTGGGTAATTTAAGCCTTCTCCCATTTGTTTGTAACTGGCTACTCATTCAGTTCCCAAGAGGGGTGATGTTGATTTATTATGAGACATTACCCATTGGTTATAATCAATATGACTGGGGCTAGACACCTGATCCTAGGAGGGCTATAAGAGTCTGTTTGAAATTGGGATCTTGTTAAAAAAATTATTTTAGTGAATTTCATGAGAGTTTTTAAAATTCAATGTTTAAATCTCAGGATTTTTACATATCACAAACATCTAGAATTTTAGCTACTCTTGAAAAATGAGATGATCTGACAATACTGGGCAAGCATTTCCACATCTTAACAATTGGCTGTAGCTGAGTATGTGCTGAGCCCCCAACCCATATCTGTTTTTCTGGTTATCATCTTCTCTTTCAGCATCTTGGGAATTCAAGTTTGTGTCACTCTCCTGCTATGAGTGCATTTCTGTGCTTGCAACTATGAGGAGAGCCTTAAACAAACTTTATACAATTCTCCGGTTTGTAAACCCTGGCTGACTATTAGAATCATCTGCAAGCCTTCAAAATAGATTCTTGGAGTAGTCCTCATAATTATCAAATGAGAACCTCTGAATGTCATTCTCATTGGTCATCTTTGGTGTCTGGAACATTTTCATCTTAGTAAACAAGAAAATACAAAACACAAACATCTTCTCCAAATACAAATGAACGTAGTTAAAAACCACTCATAGAATTGAAGATGGGAAGCAGAAAAGATATATCCTTTAGTTCAGATGCACAAAATTCCCATTTCCTTCTGATGCACAAAATTCATGCAAGTAGGCCAGTTTTCTCCAACCTAAGCATCTCTGGCTGCTACCTGGAAGTGTTTTAAGATGCTTTTAGGTGAGAGCTGCCAAAGGCTGGATGCTGCTACTTGGCCTTGATAGTCCTTGCTTGTTCTTAAGCAGAGCAGTGGAAGGGAGAGGAATTAGCTGATGACTGAGAGGCTGCAGGTGGCCAGAAATCCTAAGTTGCCTTCTCCTGGGACTCACCAGAGGAGAAGTGATAACGAGAGATTTTAGCACACATTCTAGGATTAGCTGGTAGCTGGTATTATAACGGTTTAACTCACCCTAGCTGAGCATTAGGCCCAGACTATAAGCCACATTTTTACTGAGCTGCCACTTTCTGACTTAAGGGTTATACTTTCAAAGACAGTAATTAAATTCTTCTCACAAAGCCAGCTTTAAGCACTCTTCTAATTCTACTAATTAAAAAGTGCCCAGCTGCCAGTGTAAGTAGTAAATCATTTCTTATCCTGTGTGTCTCATGTACTATGGTCTGAGAAACTTCTGCTCCTTCTGTCTCTTTAAGTAGTGCTCATTTTCTTAGCATTTGCACTACTGCCTCACATCCTCCTTCCCCAGACTCATCGAGTTGCTTGGATTGCTGGCCCTACAATTTGTTCAGTATTTCTTTCAATTTGTTCAGTATTTCATTCAATTTGAACTCCATCCTCAGCTCTGCTGGAGATTTTAAAAACAATCTAGATACAAACATTATCCTCATGATAATCTAGAATATATATTAAATGCTTTCTATATGTCAGGCACTGTTTTCAGTTAATTCTTACGAAGAGTCTGTGATGTAGGTGTAATTATAGATGAAGTAGCCGAGGCACAGAGAAGTTGTCAGGTCTAAAACCTTTCTGTGGTTTTCCATTGCCCATATGGGAAGACTCAGACCTTCCCAATGACCTCTTCATTCTCCTCTAGTCTTTCATTTATCACTCATGCTCCCTATTAGGGGCATGATTTTATTTTTCTGTCTTTCCTTTAGGTCACATAGTTTTCATCGGACAAAAACCGCTAGCTTTTTTCCCTCATCCCTTCTAGCTTAGCTAAATCATACTCCCTATTTAAGTCTCAAATTAAAATTGAAATTACATTCCTCAGAGAGAAAAATCTTGATTCCCATGTTAGTGTTGCTTTTCGGGTTCCCTGTATGAGTATTATTTGGGACTATGTATTACAAGTTGAATTTCAGAGTTCTCTGAAATCCTGTTGTTGTTAAGCCTAGTTCAAATCCTGTTGAACTAGGAAGTAGGGGCCAGGTGTCTACATTTTGAATGGACATCTCTGGTGATTCTTATGAGCTATAAAGTTGGAGAATCATGTCCATAGATTAAGTTAATTTCCTTTACACATGTCGCCATAGTACCCCGGCCATCTCCTTTCAAATAACCATCACGATCTGGATAAAAATTTTTATTATTTATTTTCCCCATTAGATTATACACTCCATGAGTTAAGGGACATGTATCTGTTTCGTTCATTTCTTTATCTATAGCATCCAGCCCATTGCCTGGCCTATAATTTTGTTTAATGAAGTAGATTCTTTTTCTTCTTTCAATAAATGTTATGATGCACCTACTTACCTTTTTTTTATACACACAGTCCTTGGAATTCAAGGTTTAGTAATACACGATTTATTGGCTCAAATAACTTACAACAGCATGGGGAAAACAGGCAAGCAAATACAAGATTTTAGTATAGTATGATAAGAAAGTAGATCTATCTATCATTTGCAAATATAATCACAGTGGTAAGGGTACTATGTTTACAGAAAAGAGAAGACAAAATCCAACCCATAAGGGTGACATTGGAGAGGTCTTCCTGGAGAATGTGACACACAAGTTTAGTCTTTAAAAAAATAGGCACCAGAGAAAGAGATGTAAAGAGGGTATTTTAAGCAGAGAAATGAGCATAGTATGTACTTGGGTACCCGGGAATACTCAGGAATAGCTTCATGCAGGGTGTAAGTTAGAAAATGTAAGAACCAGATCATCAGAGTCTAAGCACTATGAATTTTATTGTGAAAACCACTGGGAAAAGTTAAGCTTGATTATGTGCAAGAATGGCCAATATTCAGGTTGCAGATTGTCCATAATGAATTTTTAACCTTATTACTGCCTGTTGTTTGTGAAGGGGGAGACCCCTCGAACTTCAGTTTACTTATCTGTGTAATGGGGTAAATCCTACTCATTCCAACCTATTTGACTTGTTCCAAGCATCAAATAAGATAATACATATAAAAGTATTTTTTAATACTTGTCTGGCTTTTTTGAAGGGAAGTGAGGGATAGAAAGGAAGGTGATAATTGTTGAACTTTGATTAAATTGAGCATAGGGGAAAATTGACTGAAAACTTCAGAAACGCCTGAAGCCATGTTGGTTCTATGACCGTGGTAGTATGTGGGCCTTCTTTCTAAATTGTTTCCATTAAAATAGCTCAATTGCAAATACCTAGCAGTCTTTGTGACATTTTCTTCTAAATTCTAAATTTAGGGGAGCCAGAGTCTTATTAGTCTGACTTGAATCTGAATCCATCTTAGACCAATTTGCCATGGCCAGAGTAGCAGGGTAAAAGTTCAGCATGGCTGCTAGGAGCTCACATCTTTAAATAGAGGGGATAAATTTAAACCAGACACAATCCCAAGGGTATCCACTATAGCAGAAAGCAGGAAGCAAAGATTATTACAGAGTCTCCAGAAAGGAAGCCAAGAGAGGAAGACCATTGCTTCCATCAATAATCATATCTGATGCTGACAGATCCTTCAATGTTTTTGGCTTGCCAGTTGAGATTTTTAACATGCAAGCTACAGAATTTAATGGTCAGCATATAGATGCATTTTTAATCAAATCTCTCTTTATAAACTCATATTGATATTGCTTGACAGGGATGAGATAAAAAGAGGAAGTACAGAAGTTGCCTGCTCAGCATAATGGATTATGTCAAATATGCTAAGAAGAATAACTAGGAGAGGGGAGTTAATCAATCATCACAGTATAAAAATCATGATGGTTTTTCGATATGGGTTTGGAATATCTTTTGAGATTGCCGTTTTCTGGAGGTCTTTAAAAATAACCTAGACACTTATATGAAAATATCCCACTATTAAGAAGGGAAATGCATCCATGGGATGGTATAATCGTGAGCCCTGCAAGTTCTGGAATCAGCCAGGCCTAAGTTCAAGTTTTGTTTCTTTAATGTGTACGATGTATGACTTTTGTCCACTGTCTTACCACTGCAAAACTCATTGTTATCTGTGAAGTCAGATTGACAATACTGTGTAGTAGGCTTGTGAGGATTAAATGAAATGACATAATTGGAATGATTAGCGCAACACCAGGCATGTAGAAAAGGCGTAATAAGTTGTAGCCATTATTGCTGTTGTTGTTAATATTATTACTATGATCATTACCTTTAAATTATTTCCTAATTCTGTGGTTTTAAAGGTACATAATGATGAATCCTTTAGAAGTCAAAACTCACTGTAGTTGCTTTTAGGCAAAGGTGGGGTAAAAAAAAAAAAAGAAATGAAAAAGGTGGTTTTCCTACTTCAAAAAATAGAGAACAAAATGATTTTAAAGTTTTTATGAACCTAATAAATCACCCAGTCCAGCTACTTCATTTAATAAATGAAGAAATTGAGGCACAGATTATTAAGTGGCTTATTCAAGTACTCATAGATATTTATAGTGGAGTTCAGTTAAGAATTGTGGGGGCCTGAGATGTACTGCCTTCATCCCTCTTCAATGAAGGATATATTTTCCCAGCTGCTGAGAGTACGATCTGTTGAGAGCCCCCAGTTTTCAGCTCCTTTAGGGTTCACCTCAGCTTTAGAGATTCCCCTTATCCAAAAGCATGTCTTTCCCAGGATGATCACATCAGTGACTGTAAGGAGATAGACTGCAGCGGGATAGAGGCCAGCCATTATCTGGCCCCTGTGAGTTGACACTGATGAATCATATACCTCCAGAATTCCCTGATGAGCCAGAAAGGCTTAGTTGGCTCTGTACTTCATTTTCTCCCTCTGTCCAATCCTATCTCCTCTCTTTCTCCTTCCATTCTCACAGGCATTGATCCCTAGTAAATATTCTGCACATCAAACTTTTTCTAAGCATCCGATTCTACATCATGGCTTACTGTAGCCTCAAACTCCTGGCTCAAGGGATCCTTCCACCACAGCCTTCCAAGGAGCTTATAGGTGTAAGCCACCGTGTCTGGCAGCAACATCTGATTCTAGAGACTCCAATCTTTGGCAAGGATCTAAGTTCTAATATTGTTACTGTTTTTAAAACAAAATAAAGCAAATTTAAAACCAGTAATTTTGCAACTTCAAAATGTCATTCCAAATCTGTATGAGAAACAGACAGCAATCAAGGAGTTTAAGTATATAATTGTGTGAGTTACAGTTGCTGAGGAATAGAGAAGGAAATGAGGTAGAAACAAGGTTTGAGGTCATCTTCTATATCGGCTAGCAAGCAGCCTATGCACTTCTTTTGCTCATCGTCCAGATTGATTTGTTGTTACTTGCCATAAGTTAGAATTTTTCTCACTCACAGAATCCATAAGTTACTTGACATTTCTTTTTGCACGCCTCTTGACTGCTCCTTGTTACTTTCCCGTGTTCTCCACCTCCCTTCCTCAGCTTCAGAGTAGTTTTAGAATTTCTGAATCAAAAGTACCTAGGGCTAGCACTCTAGCAGAAAGGAAGGGGAAGAGAGAATTCTCATCGGTTTTATAATTTGTGGAGGAAAAGAGTTACAGATTATGGTGAAAACGAAAGCCACCTATACCTTAAATCTTGGTGTCTATCTTCTTTTTTTTCTTATTTCTACTGTTCTCACATTTGTTAGGGATAAAACCAACAAAACAGTCACGTGTGATTATCTCTGACAGTACATATGAGAAACATGGGTTAGAAATCACTGAAGGGAATCTGATGCAAATCAGTGACTTCAGGTTGTAAATCAGATACACCTTCTAGCTTCCTACTGTATCATTTTATCACTCAGCTTTTATGCTAATGGTCAGAAGATTACTTTTGGGCTTTGCATCTGTGTTGGAGAGAAACCTGGAGGTTGGGGGTTAGGCAAAAGTCATGTGGTAGCTGAGTCTGCTCCGACTGACCCGAATAATAGTACTCTAAACCAGAAGCTCTACTAATAGGCTTCTTTGACCTCTTATTGGCTAGACTTGGGCCATGGCCATCCCTAGTTGCAAGGAGTTTGGGGTATGAGTATTTGTAAGTGAACACACCACCACTCTGAACAAAATGGAATACTTTAGTAATCAAGAAAGAGAAAATAAATGTTGAGCAGGCAAATAACAATGTCTGACATGAAATATATATATATAAATTATATAATTTGTATGTTTTAAATTTTATACAGATTATATTACTCTGACTATCTTTTGAAACCGGCTTTTTCATGCAACCTAATGTTTTTGAA
Organism: Hylobates moloch; assembly: GCF_009828535.3. Classification (NCBI taxonomy): domain Eukaryota; kingdom Metazoa; phylum Chordata; class Mammalia; order Primates; family Hylobatidae; genus Hylobates; species Hylobates moloch. Next base: position 10,851,084 of record NW_026652286.1, on the reverse strand, counting down.
ATTTGTTTATTCATGGAAATGTGGCTCGTTGTGTTGATATTATTCATAAATAAATGAATCTAACTGTATACAATCCTTTCTTCACTTCGTTGACAGTTACAAACAGCTCTATAATTATTGTTTCTGAATGTGTCTCCTACTGAAAATGTGTAAATGTTTATTTAGGGTAAATTTCTAGACATGGAGTTGTGGATCACAGATTATATTCTTCAAGTTGAGTGGATATTTCCAAATTACTTTCCATATTATAGTCCCATCAGAAATGAATGACTTCTTGCTTTCCAGAATTCTTATCAACAGGCATTAATTTTTGTTACTGTATTGGATGTGGAGTAGTATCATTATGGTTTTATTTTATTATTTATTATTTTGAATTTTACTGTTTATTAGTCAGGTGAAACACCTTTTTATACTTTGGTGATTTTAGCTTTCCTTTTTACTTACTAAAAAGGAAAATATATTTTATCTATATTTCTATTATTTTTATTTTATATAGACTTTAATATTTTTATTCTTCCTTCTATTTTTAGTTTATATGGATTTTAAGAATTTTTAATGTATTCTAGAGACTATTTGCTTATGATTATCAGCACTGCAGATATCTTCCCTCCTTCTGCTTGAGTTTTAATGTTTTGATAATGTTCTATACAGGTATTTTTTAACTCAAAAGTAGTCAAATTTATCAAGTATTTTTCTTATGAATTTTTCTGTTTTTTAAAGAGATTCTCTTCTACTGTAGGTCTAAATTTTCTTCTAAAAGTTTAAATTGCATTGAAGTTGCTTTTAAAATTTAAGTTTTTAATTGATGTGGAATTCATTTGTGTATGTGGCATGAGGTAGGGAGTATATACATTATGAATAATCACTTGTTCCAGCATCATCTATCATATATATTCCCTCTTCTGTTCCATTGTTCTATTTGTCTATTCCTGGCCCAACAGCACGCTAACGTAATTACTATAGCTCTGTAATATCTTCTGATGGCTAAGAAGACAAGCTACTTGCATCAATCATTAGAACTGTTTTCATATTGATTTTTAGGAGTGTTTTGATTGCAAATCATTTATTTTTTTGTAGTAATTTTAGAATCCCTTCATCATCTCCAGGAGAAATTGTGCAGGTATTTTGATTTTAATTGCTTTGAATTTGTCAAGAATTAATACATCTTCATGAAATTGCTTTTTCCAGTCTAAAATATATAGCATATCTCTCTAGTTATTTAGGTCTTATTTTATGCTTTTTAATAAAGCAAATATACATATATATATATATTTGCAAAGGGCTTACATATCTTTTGTTAGATGCTAGATATTTTATAGTTTTCATTACTACTTTGAGTGGCATTTTAAAGTTATACATTTCTAATTGTTGATTTATAGAAATGCTGTTGATTTTGTACACTAAATCTATATTCAGCAATCCTACTGACTTATCTTACTAGTTTAATAACTTGTGTATTTGAATTTTCTATGTAGACAATGTGACCCAAGATAAGTTACAGTTTTGTTTCTTCCTTTCCAAATATTTATTTTCCTTATTTTTTTGGGTCATGCTGTATTTGCCAACACCTCAAGTACAATGCTAACTAGAAGCACTGATAATGAACATTGCTTTATTGCTCCTGATACAAATGTGAAGACTTCTAAAGATGTCATTAGTTTCTTTCAAGAGTGTTTTGCTGTACTTGTGGACTACAGGTTTTACTATCCTTTCTTTTGAACCCAACCACCCAGGGTGAAGTTAGAGGCATATTAAATACCAAGCCTCCTAGATTGCTTTGAACCCCTTCTGTATACATCAGGACAGGGCATCTTTTTCTCAGGCCAGAATTTCCAGCTTCAGGATTTCTTTCTAACAGCAGTCTGGAGAAGACTACATAAATCAGATGGATAGATACACACATGATATATTACTAAATACCAGCTCCACAAGAGTCAGTGGAAGAGCAGCACTGGGCAATCTTTTAGTAACCACAAATTCAAGTTATACATAGTTACCCTTCATGGTGTCATTCATTGCTTTCAGCGCAATGATGCTGTAATTGGGACCAATCATATCTTCCCTGGAGGCTTGGGATGAAGTTAGCTCCACAAAGACTGAAAAGGAGACAGATGTGGTTTTCTCAAAGAAAACTCAGGGAGCTATTCCTGAACAAAGGTAAATAGGTAGATACAAGGACTTCCACTTCAGATGTGGCATTTTCAATCACCCTTGCCTCCTTCCTGACATACACTGTGTTAAGATTACCATGTTGCTTCTATCGGGAAACCACACTCTGGATTTTCATCTGTCTTGTCTTAAATTTGACATCGCTGGCAATATACAATGACATTTTAGATCTCTATTGTCTTATATATTCTAGAATTGTAATACTACCAACATAAAACCTTTTTAACTGATTTTTTTCTTGACTTTATGCACATTTTTCAAGATATAAGACAGCAAATATTTGATTTTTATTCCATACTCCTTCCTCATTTTTAAAAACCTAATAACAATGGAATAATACTTTCAGGATCTAGTTTGTACCTAATCTAAATTAATGCCTAATAAAAGCAGAAGGATTCAATTCAAGGTCAGCTTTAGATTATTTGAAATAAAACACTTTCTGATAACGTTTCTAATTTCTTTGTTAATGCTACCGATTGTATTATATCTTTATCAGTTCCAGGGAATTATATCATAGACTTTGGTTTATGGAAAGTCAAATATCTGGAACTTTTAATTACTAATGCTACTAATAACAAAATAAAAACAAGAAAATAAACCGATATAAGGCAGATCACGAGGTCAGGAGATCGAGACCACGGTGAAACCCCGTCTCTACTAAAAATACAAAAAATTAGCTGGGCGTGGTGGCGGGCACCTGTAGTCCCAGCTACTCAGAGAGGCTGAGGCAGGAGAATGGAGTGAACCCGGGAGGCGGAGCTTGCAGTGAGCCGGGATCGCACCACTGCACTCCAGCCTGGGCGACAGAGCGAGACTCCGTCTCAAAAAAAAAAAAAAAGAAATTTGGTTTACAAAATATTCCTAAGGGAAAGCCTTATATAAAACAGAAAAAGATGAATATTCTGTTTTCTACATCCAACATTACATTTCTAGATCACAAAATTAAAGTTGATATGAGGTATCTCTACCCAAGGCTTACAGTTGGTGGCTAGTCAGCCATGAGCAGGGCAGGAGAGGGCTCCCCCTGCCCTCAACATGGAATGTCAGGCAACCATCAGGTTGTAGTCGGGTGGTTGTTAAGTGTTCCTCTAAAACAATAATTGGTCGCAGCCAGCTCCAGGGAAAGGCGATCTTCCACCAGATAGAAATAAACTTGAAACTGGTGTTGAGCAGCTTCCCAGTGAGATTTCAGGAGTTGGGCGAGTGGTCTCAAGCATGCACACTAAGAGGCAAAATGGAAGCGGATCTTCCTCTGGGAACACTGCTAGAGGAAGGGAAAAAATGGAAAAATTCCTCTACTGGGCATGCATATAACTCCAGTAAACACTCTGTGCATGCTCCCCTCCCAATTGCTAGCAGGCCACTGTGCATGCAGGCTGCCCACCCCAAGGGAAAAATCAGGGGAAAAGGAACACAAGACCGCAGAAGTATGCCAACATATAAAACCCCAAGTCAAAAGATCAAACCATACACTTTATCCCTCAAGTGGCCTGCTTGGCTCTCCCCTCTTCCAAGTGTACTTTGCTTCTTTCATTCTGGCTCTAAAGCTTTTTAGTAAACTTTCTTTCACTCCTGCTCTGAAACTTACCTTCTTCTCTCCTTCTGCCTATGCCCCTCAGTAGAATTCTTTCTTTTGAGGAGGCAATAATTGAAGTTACTGCAGACCCATATGGATTCATTGCTGGTAACATACTTTGGTGCTACATGACTGAGATACATCATCCTGCTGCCAACACAAAAACATCCAAGAATAATTAGGCTTATTACTGTTACCATTACGAACAGCAGCAGCAGCAGCAGCAGCAGCAGCAGCAGCAGCAGCAGCATTGTCTTATCCTTTTAATAAGGCTGTGAAGTAAGCTATTTTTAATTTGTTTGCAGTGTTTCTTGTAAAAAATATCAAACATGTTAGTCAAGCATTTTTATTTTAGCCATGGAATTTAATTTGCTAATACCCATGCCCTCTTACATACCAGTTTTACTGTATTCTGAGGATCATGCTTGTAATACAGTGAGTGAAAGCAAACCAAGAGTACAGTTTCCAGTATGTTTTCTCACTGACATTTAAATGTGTGGCTCAGGTGGCCCAGTGATTACTTTATTCTCACAGAGATTTTTATAGACTTATAAATTCAGAACCATTATTTTGGAGGAAAATCAAGTATTAATATTTTTAAAAGCTAATTTTCTATCTTTTTCAATGGTAATGTGTCCAACTTCTTTACCATACCATCTTAAACCTCTGGCAGAAGGCTTGTTTTAATTGCTTTCTCATTTAAATCTTAATCCTTGGGATTTGATCTGTGCCTTTGAGCACAGCAAGGTCTTTTATTAGAAAAAAAATTTGGGATTAAACCAATGCTTTGGGTAAGTTTGTATAAAATCTCTGCCAGTGAATTTAAATCTTTGAAGAACTTTTGTTCATCTGATTGAACACTTCTCAAAGATAGACTATTTTAAATCTTCCTTTAAGTCACATTTATTAATCAAAGTCTATCAAATGGGATATTATGGGCCCAAAGCCATAGCTATCTTTGTTAGGCAAATCTAAAGTTTGGATTTAACCAAAGGGAATATCTAATAAGCAACTTTCTATATTTAAAAAGTTTTGTTTCCTCCAATGAATAATTGACACTATTTTTTTTATCTAAATTCTGACATTTCTTATTACCATATTAAACCAAATTATGCTACAAGTTCCAAAGTGTTCAGGTAGTAGGCACACTATCATGGTATAAAGCTAGATTTTTGTTTTCTGCTACTGAACCTAAATTGTATGAAGCAATCAGGGCTTGTCCACTTAGATTCTCTCTAGTCTGTTTTTTTAGGTCCCCATTTCCAACCATCAATAGAAACTTCAAATAGGGGAGTTCTTTACAGAGATGCAAACCAAGAGGTGAAATGGATGTTTCATATGTTGGCTGAATAGCAGACAAAGAAAAAATGTGACCTCAAACTTCATATTCCTTGGCAAAGATGCCGTACATACCGGCATGGAAAGGAAAGGTAAATTTGGGTTGTAGGGTTGCTGACTCATGCATGTCAAATCAGGGAACTCTCTGGACTGCACAATACTCTTCAGTAGAAACACCATTGTTAGTTTTTTTAAATTTCCACATGCTTATGATAAAGTTCATCTGGAAGACATTTTATGGCCAAATAAGTTTTCTTTCTGAGATCTTCAAATTTCTTAACAAATTGCAATGAGAAGACATGTGATGAGAAAAGGAAGCACCTTTTTTTTATCATGGATTCTTAAAGAGGCTTAAAATGGCACCTTTTACATTATTATCTGAGATGATCCTCATATAATTATATAACAAAGATCATAGTATTATCCCAGTTTTACCACTGAAGTCAAGAAAATAGAGAAATTAGTAATTTGCACAAAATTACATAATTTAGTGTCAGACTCTTGGATAAACGACACAAAGAATCTGTATGTAGATAGGTGACACATTATAAACATAATCTCTTGAATATAACCAAGTCTGTCCAGCTGAAGAATCAGGGTGGCTTCAAAGACATTCATATTAGATGGAACAGTCTAAGCGAGTTATAAAAGTCAAAGTGGGAAAACACTAGGTATGATTTGAAAAGTAGTCCTATCCTAGTATAACCCAGAGAAAATCATCTATAATTATTCTATAAACTAGATATTATGGTGTCGCTATAGTTTTTATGTTTGTCCCATCACAACCTCATGGTAAAATGTGATCTCCAGTGTTGAAGGTGGGCCTAATGGCAGCTGTTTTGGTCATGAGGGAGGATCACTCATGAATAGATAAATGCCCTCCCTTGGCGGTAAGTTCTTGCTCTGTTAGTTCCCAAGAGAGCTGGTTGTTAAAAAGAGCCTGGCACCTTCCCCACTCTCTCTCATTTCCTCTCTCACCATGTGATTTCTGCCTGGCAATTTCCTTTTGCCTTTTACCAAGTAGCCTGGGCCCCATCCCAGAAACCAAGCAGTTGCTGGTGCCATGTTTCTTGTACAATCTGCTGAAGTGTGTGCTATTATATAATGTACACCTTTTTTTCCTTATAAATTACACTGCCTCAGATATTCCTTTATAGCAACAAAAAATGAGCTAAGACAGGTGTGGTGAAAAGTTCATTAAATCCAGAGCCATGAAGAATGGTTCAAGACCTAGTTTTACCACTTATTAGTTGGAGTCAAGAAGGTTAATTTTGGTGAGTTCTATTTTTTCCCAAAAGATGTTGAAGTGGTTATTTAAAATTCTCTTAGATATTTTTAGTTAAAACATCCTATGATTGAAAAATTATAGCAATAATTAATGGGGGTACTAGTGAACTAGGAACAAAGTAGAAAGGAGGTATTTGAAAAATTATGAAGGTGGAATAAATATGACATGATCTCTGATTAGATTCATGGGAAAGGTTGAAAGCAACATCAGAAATAATTGCAGTTTAGAAGTTTGGCAAATTAGTGAATGGTGTGGTATTAATAGAAATAGAAGAAACAGTAGGAGGAAAATTAGATGAGAATTACTAGACTTAGGTTTTTAAGATTAGAGATTTTGTCTTTATCTTATTATCTTCAGGTTTTTGTAGTGCATAATTCATGCTATGTTCTCAGTATGTATTATATTATACAGTTTCTAACCTTAAAGAATATTCTCCTTCTTTGACTGGTTTGCACAGTGTACTGAATGATTAAGGTAGGTGCTTTCTTATTTTCCTGTTAAGAACATTTATATATCTGGCTACAAAAGTGATATAGGATTACTGACAAAGTTAAAACACACAGAGGGGTACAAGACAAAAAGCAAAATTGCTTACAACTTTACAAGTCAAAATAACTGTGGCTAACATTTTAGTGCATAACTTTACCATTGTTTTTAAAATAACTTTTGTTTTCTTCCATGACCTCTGGGAAGGCTGTTAACTATATATATATATGTGCGTGTGTGTGTGTGTGTGTGTGTGTGTATGTGTGTATATATATGTATGTGTATATATATTTATGTGTGTATATATATGTATGTGTATGTGTGTGTATATATATATATGTATGTATATAGATGCTCTTTAAGACAGGTCTAGCTGGTGCTAACATTGTTTTTATTAGAGGAGAAGTGCTGTCAATATTCTCTTTCCAGGATTTTAATTTTAAAAGAATTTCTTTACTTCAAGTACAAGGGAAAGGAAAGAAAGCTGTGAATGCCGAGATATAATTGAACAGCTCCTCGTTTTCTCCATGTTATTTTAGTTACCATTCTCATATATTAGATTTGATAATATGGCAGTAACATTGCCTCCATTAACTAAAGTTGGTTTCAAGATCCAGTAGAGCTGATGGGGTAATATCTGGTACCTAAATGGACTAGGCAGATTGAACTTGTAAATTACTTTGCACAAATAGTTTGTGGTAGGCTCCACATTTTGAAAAGCTGAAGAAAGACAAGTAAAAAGTGAAACAGTGAATAACGGAATCACACAGTACTATTACCACTGAATAAGCAATGATGCCCATATGCCACCCAATATATGTGCAGTGATTGCACTAGGTCCATATTGAGATCAGGAGACTTAGTGTTCTAGTTAATCAGTTAAACAGTGACTTTGATGGGAGATATACCAGAGATTGTCACAGCAGCTCAAGATAATGTAATGTTTAAGAGCACAGTTCCTAATGTCGGACTGCCTTGAGTTGGAATCTCTACTCTGACATTAAATTATGTAATTTTGTGGAAATTACTCTTTCTGTATTTTCTTGGCTTTATTGGTAAAACTGGGATAATACTGTTATCTTTGTGATGTAGTTATATGAGGATCGACTCAGATAATACATGCAAAAGACCTAGACAGGTCAGTCACATTTACATTTTCAGTAAGTTTTAGCAACTATTTTAATTATTCTGAATTCCATCTCATAAAGAGGAAGTTGAATATCCTTTGAATCATAGGTCCAAATCCTGCCTCTACAGTTTATCAAATAGCATACTGACAAAATAACCAAATGGTCTGGCTGTGGCTGCCTCACCTTTTATGCCTTTAAGTGTTAGTATGGGGGATAAAATGGTATATGTATATAAAAGAGCTTGGTTAACTTAAAACTGTCCGACAGAAATACAGAGTGCCCCCTGTTATTTTATTACTAGAAGAATATTTACATAAACATATACAATCATGGAATCTTTTGGTCAGAGGAAAAAGATTCCAAGTTCATCAATCTAACCATCCTTTCAAAACCTGAATCTCCTCTGCAACTTTGCTCGCCTTCTTCAGGTAGTTTTTTGTCTATTAATTGAACTGGTTCAATAAATGTGATTTTGGCACCTACCATGTTCTAGGCAACTTGCTAGTGATTAGGGATACAAAGACAAAATTATATTTATAATATTTATTATTGCTTTGCCTTCCTTTTTCAGGAAGGATTTAAAGTAACTCCAAAACAAAGGACATGTAATTATTTGCCTTGATTTTAATACCTCTGATGATAAGGCAGAGGGAACCTATTCCATCTTTGAACTTTTCTGATTATTAGGATGTCTTAACAACTTCCTATAACTCCTGTAATTTCTAAGTATTGGTACTATTGTTATCACTTGTTATCATATGGGGCCATACTAAGTGTGCAAAAGCTCTCTCTTAAACTTCAGTCCTTGTCTTTAATATTTAAAGCAGCTTTCCTATTGCCCAAGTTCCTTTTCTCTAGGTTAAACAATCTTTGTTTCTTAGATATTTTTCATAAAACATGAAGTCATGTTCTTTTATAGCCTTGCTGGCCATTTTCTAAATTGTTCTCTTGCCTTCTTAGAGTGTCTCAATTCTGTTAAGCCATCAGCCCCATTTGAATATACCATATAATCTAGCCCACTCCTTGTTTAAACCTTTAAAAATTTATTTTTTCTGTAGTCCTATATAAACATCTATTTCTGCAGAACCTTCTCCATTCTGACTTTAAAATGCAGAGTACAACTTAACTATACAGTTCCCATAACTTCCACTTCCTAGTTAACTGTTCATTGTTGATCAGAATTCAGTCCAGAAAAGTTTCCATAGTAACTTATATCTTGAACAGAAATGTTCCCCCAGGAAAATTAGGAAATTCAAAGATACCCCAATTTTATTATTATAGCCAGCTGCTTCTTATCAACAATGAAGACAAAATAATAAATGTACCTAAAGTAGATTGTCAAGAGGAAGACATGCTTTGGATATATCACTTTGAGGATAACCTTAAGAGAGGTTAGTACAATGTTTTCCAATAAAATGTGTCTAAATGCCTCTATTATCAAAATAACCTAGAGTCATGAAAAGATGTAATATTTAATGCAGTCAGTGTTCTATATTTATCTTCTTCACAGAAGCTATAAAGATTCCATAGCTGACGGCTACGTAGATTCTGGGTGGTTTAGGTGCATCTCTCCTTGGATATTTGATTTATTTATGATAAATTTCTGACTGTTGTTAAATGATAGTTAAGTGGAATAAAAATAAAAAAAATTCTTCTATTTATCTCTATTTCAATTTTAAAATGTTTAGTTCAATAAAAAATATATATTTTATGAAGGACTTCTGGTTTTAGTTCCAATCCATTGATTTAGAGTCTGGAAATCACTGCTCTCATTATCTTTATGAGAAAAGGCTGGAAAAGTTTAAAATCAACAGCTTTCTTTCGCCCATTAGATAACTGAGGTTACAGGTCATACTACCACCTGAAAATCTAAAGAAACAGATGCATCCATAGTTACAGGTGAAATCTGTTTTCCTGGAGCAGAAGCTGATAGAAACAATTAAATGATAATATTGATGAATTGCTGGGGGCTGTGTGTGGACTAGCATGCGAGTATAATACTCTTGGGGGTGGTGGTATTGGTAGGGGGCACACTGTCCTAGAATTTACATCAAGGAACCCTATCAGACTTGATATGTTTTGGCTGTGTCCCCACCTGAATCTCATCTTGAATTGTAGCTCTCATAATTCCCACGTGTTGTGGGAGGGACCCAGTGGGAGATAATTGAATCATGGGGGCGGTTTCTCTCATACTGTTCTCCTGGTAGTGATGAAGTCTCACGAGATCTGATGGTTTTATGAGGGGTTTCTTCTTTCCGTTGGCCGTCATTCTCTCTGCCTGTCATCATGTAAGATGTGCTTTTTGCCTTCTGCCGTGATTGTGAGGCCTCCCCAGCCACATGGAACTGTGAGTTCATTAAACCTCTTTTTCTATCTAAATCACTTGATCTTGGATATGTCTTCATCAGCAACATGAAAACGGAGTAAAACAAGACTCTTGTGAAGATCTGAGAAATCCCTTCATAACTCTGGCAGGGGAAGGGGAAGAGTAATTATTAAATAACCCAGAGCACTTCCTCAACAATGACCTATACTCCATTAGCAGACGTTACCAGGCGTTGTCCCATCTCAGGTAAAGACATTGCTCCCCCTCTAGTTTTTTTTTTTTTTCCTCACCTAAGAGTGGTGGGACTTGTGAAGGACACTTGCTGAAGTCACAGGCATACTAAAAGACTGGGCTTGAACCATAAATTATAAAACACTTCTTCTCCCTCACACTTTACTAGCATGACAGGACGCAGTATAATAGCAATGGATTATAGCTGAAAAAGCTGCCATCTGCAGACTCTCTGAGGAAGAGTGCTCAAAGTAAAAAGGGGAGAAAAACAAATAAAAAATCTTGAAAGAAGCCAGAAGGGCAAAATAAAAATCTTTACAAGGATAAGAAATAAACTAGACTTTGTCCAGAATGGTATTTCCTAGGTTATCTTCCAGAGTTTTTAATAGTTTTGGGTTTTATGCCTTGAATTGATGTTTGTGCTTGGTCTAAGGAAGGGGTTCATTTCAATCTTCTGCATATGGCTAGCCAGTTATCCCAGTACCATTTGTTGAATAGGGAGTCCGTTCCTCGTTGCTTGTGTTTGTCAATTTTGTCAAAGACCAGATGATTGTGTGGCATTATTTCTGTGCACTTTATGGTGTTCCACTGGTCTATGTATCTGTTTTTGTACCAGTACCATGCTGTTTTGGTTACTGCAACCTTGTAGTATAGTTTGAAGTTGGGTAATATGATGCCTTTAGCTTTGTTGTTTTTGCTTAGGATTGCCTTGACTATTTGGGCTCTTTTTTGGTTCTACATAAATTTTAAAATAGGTTTTTTTCTAATTCTGTGAATAATGTTATTGCTAGTTTGATGGGAATAGCACTGAATATATACATTGCTTTGTACAGTATGGTTATTTTAATGATATTGATTCTTCCTATCCATGAGCATGGAATGTTTTTCCATTAGTTTGTGTCATCTCTGATTTCTTTGAGCAGTGTTTTGTAATTCTTGTTGTAGAGATCTTTCACCTCCCTGTTAGCTGTATTTCTAGGTAGTTTATTGTTTTCATGGCTATTGTGAATGGAATTGTGTTCTTTATTTGATTCTTGGTCTTGGATGTTGTTGGTGTATAGGAATGCTACTGATTTCTGTACATTGATTTTTTTTTTTTTAATCCTGAAACTTTGCTGAAGTTATCAGCTCAAGGGGCTTTGGGGAGGACACTATGGGTTTTTTTCTAGGTATAGAATCATATTGTCAGTAAACTGGGATAGATTGACTTCCTGTATTCCTATTTGGATAGTCATAGGCCCTGGTAAAGATTTTATGATGAAGATGTCAAAAGCAATTGCAACAAAAATAAAATTGACAAATAGGATCTAATTAAACTTAAGCACTTCTGCACAGCAAAAGAAACTATCAACAGAGTAAACAGCTGACAGAAAGGGAGAAAATATTCACAAACTATGCATCTGACAAAGGACTAATATCCAGAATCTATAAGGAACTTAAACAAATTAACAATCAGGAACCAAACAACCCTTAAACAAATTAACAAGCAGAAAACAAATAACCCCATTATGAAGTGGGTAAATGACAAGAACAGATAGTTTTCAAAAGAAGACATACACACAGTCAACAAGCATATGAAGAAATACTCAACATCACTAATCATTAGAGAAATGCAAATCAAAACCACAGTGCGATACCATCTCACTCCAGTCAAAATGGCTATTATTGAAATGTCAAGAAATAACAGATACTGGCGAGGCTTTAGAGAAAAGGGAACACTTACACACTGCTGGAATGAGAATGCTTATACACTGAACTCATGTAAATTGGTTCAGTCATTGAGGAAAACAGTTTGGTGATTCCTCAAAGAACTTAGAATTACTGTTCAACCCAGAAATGCCATTTTAGGGTATATACCCAAAATAATATAAATCATTTTACCATAAAGATATATGCACGTTTATGTTCATTGCAGCATTACTCACAACAGCAAAGGTGTGGAGTCAACGTAGATGCCCATCAACAGTAGACTGGATAAAGAAAATGTGGTACATGCACACCATAGAATACTATGCAGCCATAAAAAGAATGAGATTATGTCCTTTGCAGCAACATGGATGGAGCTGGAGGCTATTATCCTAAGTGAACTAACACAGGAACAGAAAACCAAATACCTCATGTTCTTACTTATAAGTGGGAGCTAAAATTGAGAATACATGGGCACAAAAAAAAGGGAACAACAGACACTGGGGCCCACTTGAGGTTGGAAAGTGGGACAAGGGAGAGGATAGAAAAACTGCCATTTGGGTATAATATTTCACTTTGGTGACAATCTGTACATCAAACTTCCATGATCTGCAATTTACCTATGTAACAAACTTGCACATGTAACCCTGAACCTCAAATAAAAATTAAAAAAAAGAATGAAAAGAAAATTAAAATAATAATTATGGAAAAAATAGGAAGTCAGTATACTAATAAAATGCATGGGTATAAAAATATATTTTTCAAACCTAATAAAAAATGCTGTTCAAATTAGTCTGAGTTTTAAAACAGAAATTGTCTTTCTGACATCACTGAACTGACATAAGACCAAGAAAACCTGACATCCAATTTAATAGAAGCTGTCAATAAATGAATATTGATAGTCAATGTACAAACCAGATCATTTGTTTTGTAACTGTGTGTCTTCCAATTGGCCCTGTGCAGAAAGGGGAGATTTTTGTTTTCTGAAAACGTAAGTTGCATGAACTCTTCTTTCCTGTGGTCACCGTGACATTTGTCACATTTGTGATGTTTGGGCATAGATTGCAGAACAAATAGTATCATATGCACGTGATACACACATATGTGCACATGCACATGAATATACACATATAAACACAAACCACAAACATACCTGGTAACATATACATACACACATGTTCACACATATATAGACACATGCACACATACACACCGACCTACATGCATGTGTATCCAGGCACATGTACACATATCTACACACAAATATACATACACATACCACATGCACATACTCAATGACACATATATCCACTAGATATTCCAAAAATAATTTTAAACATTGAGTGTTTGAACCACACCAATGAAAGCTGGATTAAAACAAAACAAAAGAATTGTATCAGTCTTCTCATAAAAAATTATGAAAGCAAGGAAAGTGGAGTAAAATATGTAGTGTTAAAAAGAAACCTAGAATTCTGTATCTAGTGAGCTAATCTTTCAAAGGTAAAGAAGAAATTCTTTCTCAAACCAAAGTGAAAGGATTTCATTGCCCACAGACCTGCCCTGTTAGAAATGTTTTTAAAGAAAGTTCTCAGATAGAAAGAAAATTATACAAGTCAGAAACTTGAATCTATATAAGGAAAGGAAAAGCATCACATAAGGAATAAGTAAATATAAAAATAAAATATTTTTAAAATTATTAATTCTAAAATATTACAGTGTATTTTAAGTAATAATAATAAAATGTAATACAATGTATAGCATATAGATAAGTGAAATGAACAACAGCAATGTCGCAAGGAAAAGAGGGAGGGATTGGAGATATTCTGTTGTAAGGTACATGCACCGCATGTGAAGCAGTATAATATTATTTGAAAAAAGGCACTTAGATTAGTTAAAAAAATGCATACTGTTAACTTTGGGACGACTGTTAACAAGTTTTTAAAAATATGGTTGTTATGCTGAGAAAAATGGAATCAAGCCAAACCAGAGAAGGCAGATGGGTGGAGGCAGGGGAGAGAAAGAAACAGAGAACAAATGCAACTAATAGGAAACAATTGCAAATAAGTGGATATTAATTCAACTATATTAACAATCCCTTTAAATGTCAATGTTTTAAATACAGTGATCAAAAGACAGATTTTAAGAGTGGATAAGTTGAGAAATAAAATTACATGTTCTCTTTCAATAAAGAAAACAATTGATTTCAAGTTTTTAGATATTCTAAAACGTTATCACGTTTAAAGTTAGACTATAAAACATAAAAATAACAAATAAAAGTTACAATTAAATTTTTGCTCTGCATTATGGTCAGCATAAAAAAAGAAGAGTGTAAAAGGGAAGGAATTGTTAAGAGGTGTCATAAAGAGACATATATTCAGAAAAAAGTACAAAAGGATGAAACAATAAAATGACAGAGATAGAAATGAGGGGAAAAACATTGTCACTACGTAGGCTCTAAGTTTAATAATTTTACCATTTTTTATCGGTGTAATTTTGGGTAGGTTAAATTTTTTGTCGTAATTTTTTGATCTGTAAAATGGGTGAAGTAATACCTACCTCACAGTGTTTTCAGGGAAATTAAGTAACAATATTTTAAAAGTGCTTATCATGGTACTAGATACGTAGAAAGGTTTAAATAAGTGGTAGCTATTAATATTATGCGATTTTATATTAAAAAAGGTAAGTCACTTGGAACTAGAACAAAACTTTAGTTTCCTAACATCTTCAGTTTTGTAGCTGTTTTGGATATTGTGTCAAAAATCCTAAAACCTGGTAATGTTTCTTGTAACTCTAGTCATAAATTAAAGTATCAGTTCCTAGCAGTCTCCTAGAAGATGAGAATAAAAGATCATGGATGTCTCATTTCCAGGAAATCAAAACAACCTTTCTTAGGTTTCACTCATGAAAACAACCCAATGATTTAGTAGACAAACCTATTATGCATGTTTTCAATTCAGTAATTAAATTTATATTGTATTAGCTAATTAGAACAATTGTTTTTGGAAGTGTGAAGTGAAATTGTATATTCATTGTTTACATATGTCTGTAGGAAGGTTAAATTAAGCAAAAGTATCACAATACAATACTGAATTTGCACTTTAATTTGAGCTTCCTGTTGCAGAATTAGTAGGATTAAAATCTAAGGATAATAAAAAAGAAAAAAAATTCCACCTAGCTCACTCTTTCTCACCCAGACCTGCAGATGAAACAGCCTCGGGCACTGAGGTGTGTCAGCACTATTTCTGCAGGAACTTCGGTTAGCAGCTACCCCAAGAGTCTGAATCTGTTATAAATCTGACTCTTGTGTCAAAAAGTAAAGGTTAGGAGTCACTTAACTCCTCCTGGCTTAGAAAGACCTGGCAGAGGAGAACAAAGGCCCTTAGAAGCTTATTTTCTTAAATGTAAAGCAACCTGTGCCCTTGCAAATATTTGAGGTCTTTTTGGATGGCAGATGGAAATTTACTAAAAGAAATGTGAAAATTGTAAAAACCGTGTCTGTAGCCTTAAACTAAAACTTCCATTTGTTTTAGAGAGAAGGGGGCACCTTCTCCCTTGGTTCATTTGGCATCAAATTAAATCCATATTCTCACGCTGTGAAACTGGGTAGTGCCATCTATTTAATTAACTGGAAAATTTGGCACCTCTCTAGTGTAGCCCATCATATTTGAGAAAGTTGCCTATCTGTTGAATAACTTGAGTGGAGCCCTTTAAAAATTGTTTAAAAAGCTGGAAATAACCATTTAATCACAGTACAGTGGGCAAGCATTGTTTCACCCACTTGATGAAATACAATAAATCCATTAAAAATACTGTTAAACTTTCACATTCATCCTTATTATAATGAGGCAAAGAAATAGGGCATAGAAATATGTAGAAGTGTGAATTTAACTAGATAAAAAGTCTTTTAAGCAAATATCAAAACATTTGCCTGAGAAAGCAGTTGGAAGACTACGTACCAAAATGTTGACCTTTGATTATGAGGGTATTAATTTTTGTTTTAATCCTTTTCTCTACTCTTCTGAATTTTGCTAACTTTCTATCATGTACCTATAAAGTTTCTAAAAGAAAAAATAACCCTTCTTGAAACTTCATTTTCACAAATATTAATTGAATGCAGATGGGTGACAGGCCCTGTACTAAGGCAGAGAGAGAGATGGGTGACAGTTCTCGCCCTGTAGCTGCTTACATTCTGGAGGAGAAGGCAGACAGTTACACAGATAATAAAAACACTAAGAATGGAATGTACTAGCAAGACATATGCAGGGGCAGAGACAGTCGAAGAAAGAGAGTGATCTACTGGGGAAGAGGAAGAGATCAGGAAAGTGGTTTTCTTACTGTCTTGTTCATCTAATAATCAAGCAACATAAGGACTTAGTGTATTCTAGGTCTTGTTTTTGGTGCTAGAGATGCAACAATGAACAAAACAGACAAAGATCCCTGTCCTTGAGCCTGAAACCGTAATGAGAAGACACACAATTAAACAATAACATAAATCAGCAAAAAAACAGTACATAATTAGCGCTATGGAAATAAACATTAAGGGCAGGGTAAGGAAGGTCAGGAATGTGAACAGTGCATGGGGGCAGTGAGGAGTTAAGTTGTAATTTAAAATAGGGTGATAGAGAAGGCCCCACTGAGACAGATCAATTTGAGCAAAGATTTGAAGGTGGTGAAAAAGTTAGCAATGAGGGTATTGGGAGCAAAGTGGTACAGGTACAAGGGATAGCCAGTGCAAATATCCACAGACAGTAATGTTCCTGGTATGGTTGAAAAAAACTAGGCTAGAGTGAAGAGTGAAGGGAAAAGTTAGTAGGAGATAAGTGTAGATATTTGATGTCATAAACAGACTCTTAGGTCATTGCAGGGATTTTGTTTTACTTTGAGATCATGAGTCACTGGAGGGTTTTGATCAAAGAAAATACCTTATCTGACTTCTGTTTTAATAGGATCCCCTGGGCTACTGTGTTGAGAATTGACTCTAGGGACAAAGGTATAAGTAGGGCTGCAATTTAAGAATCTGACAATAATCCAGGTAAGATTCATGACATCAAGACATCATGAGGACTCAGACAATGACAGTTACAAGTGCAGGAGTAACAGGCAGTAGATTGAGCATATATTTAAAAAGTAGAGCCAAGAGATTTCAGACTCAGCCACCTAATACAGACTGAGGCATCAAGAATGACCCCAAGGATTTAAAGCTAGAGTCACCAAAAAAAGACACTATAGATAGAGAAGAGATAAAGACTACAGACTAAACCCTTGGACACTCACAAATTATGAGGGTGAGGACAAGAGGAGAAATAAGGAAAAGAGACTGACAAGGATAAACCAGTGAGAGAAGAGGAAAATTCCAGAAGAGCTTGGCATTCTGGAAGCCAGTGAAGAATGAATTTCAAGTAAGAAGGAATGAGTGACCATGTCAAGAGCTGCCAATCAAAATGGATACCACTGGGGATGTTGACATGAGCAGTTTCAGTGCAGTAGTCGGGTGAAAGCTGCAATAAAATGGGCTTAAGAGTGAATGAGAGAATAATAATTGGAAAGGCAAGTAGAGAGATTTCTTTCAAAAAGTTTTCCTGAAAGGATTGCTAAGACACTGTGCAGGTGCTTGAGAGGTACAGAGAAAAAATTTAAGACAAAAGAAATAGCATCATGTTTCTATGCTGATAGTTACAATCTCGTAGATTCTGAAAAGTTGATGATAAAGGCAAGAGCAAGAAAATTGCTGGAGGATTCCTTGAATCAGTGAGTGGGGTGGGAACTTGTACACAAGCAGAAGCATCAGCTTTGATAAGAGGATGAATGTTTCCTTTGTGGCGATGACAGGGAATACAGATTTGGGGAACTCGAGTAGCTGTGGTGGTGGAAATACTGTTTTTTTTTTTTTTTTTTTTTCATCCAAATAGGAAGGAAGATTATAAGATCATCAGCTGAGAATGAGGTTGGAAGAGGATGTGTTGAGGGTTTGAATAGAGAGGTGATATGGTTTGGATATTTGTCCCCTCCAAATCTCATGCTAAAATGTGACCTCCAATCTTGGGAGTGAGGCTGAGTAGGAGGTGTTTGGTCACAGGGACAGATCCCTCATGAATGGCTTTGTGCCCTCCCTGTGACGATGAGTGAGTTTTATTTCTATTAGTTCGTGAGAGAATTGTTTGTTAAAAAGAACCTGAAACCTCTTCCTCTTTTTCTTCGCTCCTTCACCATCTGACACACCAGCTATCCTTGCATTCTACCATGAGTAAAAGTTGCCTGAGGCCTCACTGAAAACTGAGCAGGTGTCAGCCTCACGCTGCTGGTACAGCCTGCAGACCCATTAGCCAAATAAATCTCTTTTAAAAAATAAATTATCCAGCCTCAAGTATTTCTTTATAGTAATGCAAAGCAGACTAGTATAATAGGCAAAAACATTAAATTGGAGACTGAGAAAATGCATGAACTAGTGAAAAATGGTGTAATTACCTGGCAGCATCAAGCACCCATAAGCTTCATTATCGTGAAACTTATCTGTGTGGTGGAATGGTTTTCTTCACGTTCACTCAGCTGCGTGGGTGCATTGTGGTTTTGCCAAGAATGATTACAATGAATGCAGAAGGGCCAAGAAACCAAAGGTTCATGCAGGGCAGTGATGATAATGATGAATCATAGGATTTAAACTGGGCTAGGAGAAGGTCATGCTACCTCCCAGGCTAGTAGGGAAGACAGACAAGTACAGTAATATATGTGTGTGCATGCATGCATGGTAAGGTGCAAATGTTTCCATGTAAATGAGTAAGAAAGCAAGATATTTCTTACTCTATGGCCAATAACATCACTGACCTTTTAATCAGTCCTTGTCTTTTTTAGAACTAGTTGTTAGAGACTATGATAGCTTTGCCAGGGCTGCAGCTATGTCCCTCTGTCTCATTTCAAGCAGGGAGGAAGCAGACTCGGGTCTCCTTTAGGAAACCTGGATAGTTGGCACTCAGCTGGCTAAGCTGATAACCATACACTAGTCAAAGTAGTGTATAAATCACACTTTCAGTGCAATAAAAGTTTTCTCAGACCATCCAAGTTTTGTCTACTTTTCTCAATTATGTAAATTAGGCAGTTTTATTTTGCAAGCAGTTTGCATTCAAAAAATGTAAAAGAATGTAAAATTATTTTAAGGCATTAAAGTCTAATGCCTCGACGAAAATTCAGGACATTTTATCTTTTCTTGAAATTATTTCAAGGTGTTTCATAGCTTAAATCACCTGTGCTTGAAATAACATCTGATTCTAAGAAGAAAAAACAAGTGCAGATACAGTGTGTGCAGATACCCATGCGTATGTGCACAGGTGTATACACACGACATAATTTGACTTTATCTTGTACGCCTATTCAGTGTTGCACTCCGGACCCTGGAAGGCTTTGTTATCTTGAAGCATTGTGTTAATCTAGGTGATAACAAGGTTCACAGAGCTATTTTCATTTGTGAATAAATACAGAATTTCTGTTGTAGGGTTAACTTTTTATTAAAATTTATTTTAGAGGTGTTTTGCAAAGTACCTGATAATTGATGCCTGATGTAGTAGTACCCAAGAATTTCTGCAATTATTTTAAGATGGGTAATAAAATTATTAAAACAAAATAAATGCTATGTCCTTTTTAGAAATACTTATGGGCCATTTAGCACTTTAGAGGATATCAAGTATGAATCACCTTGGCTTGTCCTGGCCTCCATGACTTCATTTTGATAATATAACGAGGTCCTTCCTCAAAGCACCAGGTTCTTTTGTCATTCAAAAAGTTAAGTGTTGTAAACTTGCTTAAGTCTGGGAATTGATTGAGGAGTTGTGACTATTTTGGTGATTCAAGCTGGACTTCTGTTCAGTAGACTTAGAACTCTTCCATTTATACAGATGAAGCAAAAATGTAGTAGACTGTTCATCTTTTTCTCTTCTAAAGACACCACCATCAACTAGCCATTGCCATAGGTCTCTGTGAGTCAAACTGTTCTGGTTACTGTTTTGACTCCATTGCCCATTGTGGTAATCATGTCCACTTCCATCTTATCTGTGGAGATTAAGTGTTCTCGCCTGTTCCCTGACACCTAGGATCCCATTATGCCTGTTTAATTTTGGAATCCCAGCTTGATAGTGGCACTTCTCATTCTAGATACCTTTGGGGAAGGCCAGGAGAAAGGCTGAGAGAAAGATTGACTGCCTTGGTTTGCTGAAGAGGAAGGTATCCAAAGTCTTAGGGAGATTGAAATGTTAAAGTGGATTTATCATATAAGACCTATTCACCTATTAAGTTAGCATATGACCCATGTTCCCTGTCATGCACTGGATGCTGTCTGATCCATTAGAGCATAAGGTTGAGATCATATAACAGCACTCCATTATCAGATGAAAGCGACCTATGTGAAATAGGACTCAAGCAGGCCCTCAAGATACAAGTCAGTTATGTGAGAAGTAACTGAAACGTCCATGGCCCCTACTCTTGCTTCATTACCTTCTCTCTCCCAGCCTACACTTTTGGTTTTATGAGGAATTCACTATTACCAATTGAATGAGGAAGAGAAATTTCAGGCCTGGTTTACAGGTGGTTTTGCATGATATATAGAAACCAACTTAAAGTGGACAGCTGTAAACTTCAGCTGCTTTCTGAGATATCTCTGGATATAGTGGTGAAGAGAAATTTCTTCCTAGTGGGCCTAACTTCAAGCAAGTGACCTGTTTGTTTATTTTCCCTGGAATAAGAAATCATCAGGGACTTGGAAGGAATATGGTTAGAGAATTAGTGACATAGAGATCTGAGGAAGAGGTATATGGATAGATCTCTCATATTGGGCAAATAACATATTTAAATGTTTTCAAATATTTGTGTACCATGTGAATACTCACCAGTAGGTGACTTAGTAGAGAATAATGTTATAAATTGAATAGTCAGAATGACCTTTTCTGTGGATACTAGCCAGTCTCTTTTCCCAGCCACCCTTGTCATTACCCAGTGGGCTCATGACAAAGCCCATTGGGTAATGACAAGGGTGGCTGGGGGAAGAGGCTCACAGCCACAGTGGCAGGGTTAGGAGTCAGGAGCTCTACAGTGCATGAGCTCTGCAGCAAAGACTTTGCTCACCAGGTAAGCGGCGACAGCCATGGTTGAATCCCCAGTTTTTCAGTGGCAGATACCAATCCTGAGTCCCAACTATGGCATAATTCTCCAGGTAGATCCAACAGCAAACTAGTTGATTACAGTGAATCACTTCTATCATGCAAGAGGCAATGCTTTGTTCTTACAAGAATAGACACTTACTCTGGATATGGACCTGCCTTTCCTGAATGCTTCTGCCTAAACATATGGAGATTCAATACATGTATTCAAAATAGCATATACCTCTCCCCCAAACATATGATCTATGTTAAATAAGTAATTTTTAGGAATTGCCAGAGATTTACAAGATGGTAAAACGTTTACATCAGAATGAAAGTATTCAGAGATCATTAATAAAGAAATGTTACTGAAGCTGAGTCTTTAAGACCAGGTAATGTCACGAAGAAAGATGGAGAAGAGAGATTTGATTATTATTTCATACCAGTGGCACAACATAAATGAAAATTTGAGTGGAGACTTTATTTGAGGAGTGTGGAATAGAATTTGTGGCCCATCTGTAGAATGCCTGAAATGGTCTTAGAAGACCATCGGTGATTAGACTTTATCCTGTTAGGAATAGAGTTATTGATAGCTCATGAGCTGAGACTGACTGGACCAAAGGAAACTTTTAGAGCATATTGTTTATAAAATATGTTGGGGATGAAATCATTTTCAAGTACACTTGTCCCTCAGTATCCATGGGGGATTGGTACCAGGACCCGTAGTAGATACCAAAATCTGTAGAACCTCAAGTCTGTTACATAAGATGGAGGAGTATTTGTATATATTCTTTGTACATCCTCCTGTACACTCACAATACCTAACAATGTAAATGCTACAAAATAGTTGTTATACTGTATTTTTTATTTGCATTATTTTTTATTATTGTATTTTTTTAATTAAAAAACATATTTTCATTTCATGATTGGTTGGATCTACAAATACGGAACCCATGGATATGAAGGGCCAATTCTGTACAGCCCAATATATAATATAATAATGATATAATTCTCCATTAGTTAGTCCAATTGTAAAGAAACAAGCCTTGATATAGTAGTGAGGATACAAAATGGAATTAAAAGCATAGATTTAACAGTGATTACAAAGGAGGAACTCAAAGAACTTTGAAATAGATCACATAGTGTGCATCTTTCATGATGTGTGTCTGTGTGTGTGTAGGTTAGAGAAGAGAAAAAGATAAACCCAACATGACTACAATTTTCAAGTTACGTAACTGAGAGGAAGCAATGCTGCCCATAAAAGAACAAAGGGAAAGAAATAATTATGTCACATATCAGATTCATACCTAACACTCACTGAGAACATACTAAATGTCAGGCAATGTTCTAAATATACTTCATGTAGTCTCTTATTCAATTTGTACATAAATAGGATGGTAGGTGTCATTGTTTTGCTTATTTTATAGCTGAAAAATGAAAAAAAGAGACAAAGAGGCTAAAAAATGTGTGCAGTTGAGGTAAATGGAAAGATTCGAGAGGGGCTAGTTTAAATGCAGGGCGAGTGTTTAGAAGGGAGAGAGATGGAGAGGATATGCACATTCATGTTACATTTCAAGTTATTTGTATGGATTTTTAAATTCAGTATGCTGATTTGATACCCTGTGTATGAAAATAAAGTCATTGAACTAATCTTATTTTAAGCAGTAGAGCCCAGACCAAAAGAAAGTGATATGGCTCTAGCATTACTTCAATTGATATTCTTAATTATAATATTATTGATGTTCTGTAAGAAAGCCTAGAGGCAAAAGCAAAATTAAAATTAATCATCTTCAACATTAAAATCAATAGGCAAAACCATGTGAATACTTGCAGTAATAATTCATAGAAATCACCTTCTCATTACCCATTTCACGACATACTTACAGGTCTTAAAACACGTGCCTTTTAGATATAGGCCCGATTATTTACACTTTTCAAACACATGGTTCATTTTACCAGTGTACCATAAAAATATTTGTAAGAAATGCTCAGTTAAGAGCCTTAAATTATTGACCTTCTTTTGAGTGGGTGAGTTGGAATTTTAAAGAGATTTGAGGTTTCCCCAGATGTGTTCTATGGAACCTTATTTATAAAGTCTACAAAGAATATTGTGGTCAAGTAAGTTGGGAAAGTGCAGGCTTATACAAACTTAAGTAATTTTCTTTACTGCAGTATGTTTCAAAACTATTCGTATGCTAATATAAGTTGTGAATCATTAAGTTGGAGATAGAGTATGCATTTTCCAAAATGAATTTCCCCACCTAGTTGTCTTTTTGAGAGTCATCCTAACAGACTTGGGTTAAACAGACAATGTTTTGAGTAACTCTGATGTACGCCTCTTATAAGAATATAAGCATAATATAGTGTATGTAATATGTATATTGTAATATGTGTTTCATACAATAGTATATTGTATATTATCCTCTCATATAGTAGTGTAACCCTTTCTTCTACTATATTTAGACATTACTTACATATACAATTGATATTTTCTAATTGTAAGTTGCAGAAAATAGTCATTAAGAAGATAGCAAAAATTATCTCTAATTACTCCATCTAGAGATGATTACTATTATTTTTCATTTTACATATTTCTTATTTGTTGAGGTTGTACGCTGTTTGCATATGCTTTTGTTTCATTCTCTTTTAATTTAACGTTAGAATGACTCTTATTCCATCAAAATATATTTTGAATATATAGATAAATTTTTATTCTGGTCTTTGGAGGATTATTAACAGGTGCAATGGGTAAGAGACTGGATGAATTATTAGGAGACCCAAATTTAATTTGAATCTTTGCTGCTAATCAGCTGCATGCCCATGACCTAGTCACTTAACATATTTGGGTCACTGTTTTTTCTCATTTGTTATTTGAGGTGATTGGACTACATAATTGGTAGGGTCACAACCAGCTGCTAAATGCTATTATCCTATAATTTCCCCATATTATTTCAGACTTTAGGGATGTCTGAATTGCCTGGTATTTTAGAAAGTTATTAGCTTTCTGTGAACACTTTGCATACTACCATGGCTCCATTTTATGTGATAACTCACAATCAATTACCTATCAATATTAATTAGAAGAAAAGGCATCATTGCCCGTGAACTCTTGTGTTTTCTACTATAAATTGAAAAAAAAACATTAACTGCAAAATGTCCATTTATGTATTGTCTCACGGAATCTTAATTCTCAAAGAATCAAAAGAAAGTTTCTTATTAAGAAAATAATTATTTCTTCACTCTTATGTTAATTAATTACAAATACAAATTATCCCTGAAAAGATAGGTGAAATGTAAATGTATTTGAAATGATTCACATCTTTCTGTTTTCTGCCAAGTGTTACATATATTGCTGAGCCTTTGACTGATCCTATTTGGCGAACTATGTGACTAGTATTTAGGAAAAGTAAAATCCTGCCTTCCTTGTTCATGCCCTTCTTCCCCCAAGACCCCCCATCCTCCCCAAAAGTTTGGTTTTATTTGTGATTAAATAGACTACATCAATCTTTTTTTTTTTTTCAGTCCACTGTGATGCTTTAAATCATCATTCCTCTTTAAGTGAGTGAAAAAAGAAGGCGATTTTTTTCAGTAATATTTTTCATATGCACATATGATCTTCCTGTTGTGCAGACTGGATCAGTAGACCATGTCATTAATTAGAATGACTGTCCTATGGGGCCAATCATTAATTTTGTATTTTATGGTACATCCTAAATATCTCCCATGGGTATGCACATAACATGAAATGCTGGGTAATGGGCAGATGGGACCTTGGTGATTCTTTTCTTCACTGATTTCCATTCCGTCCCCACTGCACTCCCATCCCGCATCTAGTGATGCTTTAGTTTAAAAAAGATCGGTAGCAAATTATACAGATTTAAATATAATTCCTGCGACCTGAATTTTTAAGCGAAGTTAATTCTTTTGAATTTATTTAACAACTTTTGAACATTACTAGAAAGCAAGGATTTAAGGTTAAGGGAAAGGAAGTTCAGGAAGCAGTATGGTCTGATGTGCGCAAGTGATGTGCAGCAGTGAAGTGGCCCTTCATGAATCAAGAACTATATCTACACTGTACCCAAACAACACATTCTATTTAAATGAGTATTTCTTTCCCTCCTGAGCCATGTTTGTAATATTTAATATTTCCCTTCTTGCTTTTTCAGAATCTTTAGTCAACAAAGTATCAAGCAAGAGAGGAGGTTTAATAAGAAGTGGTTTAAAAATAATTCTTATATTTCCACTGTAAATAAATCACTATCTTATCATATATATGAGATTATCTCATATATAATATATGCCTCATCATACTAAAATGATTTCCTGAAGTGATAACCTAAAACAAATATGACAGAAAATTTGTTATTCCTATACAAAAGCTCGTACAAGACAAAAGAAAATGCCAATTTCTCTAAAGAAAAATAGACACATTACACAGGCAGATAGAGAATGAAACTGAACAATATACATAAAAAATGCTTAACTTTAATATTATTCAAATGAACTCAAAACAAAAAAAGTCATTTTTATGTATCAATTGTTAACCATTTAAAAATATTGTTGGTAAAGGTGACACCCATCTGATGGGAATACACATCATTATAGATTTTCTGAATTTGACAATATTCATCAACTGTCATTAAAATTTTATAAAACTACCCTGCAATTTCACTTGTAGGAGTATTAATTTAAAAAATAAAAGAGAAACATGCATAACAAACTATATTTATACTACTAGCAGGAAATGCTGGAAACAAGTATACAACTACGGGGAAGTTATTAAGTAAATTCTACTTCCACTATGAAAAATTTACATACACATTAAAAATCATATTCTCAAAGAACATAAAAATATGTGCTGAAATGTTCATAATATAATTCTGAATGAGAAATGCCAACTGTATATTCAGTAGTTTCTGAAATTTTATTTTTAATGTTCATTCCTCCCTCCCCCAACTGTATGACTCCTAGAGCAGAGGTCAGGGTGAATCAGAATGAGTTTAAAGGAGGGTTTTAAAAACAGTTCTTGCATTTCCCCTGTCAAATAGAGAATAACCAGCACATGGATTTATAAACTCTTAACATTGTAAACACTACGCTCCTATTAACAGTCTTAATTCTTACATTTCATGAGGGTTGGGACCAGGACTGTGGAGCCCAGTGCAAAAGTAAAATGCTTAATAGTTTCCTCCCAAATTATTAAGCATATCAGGAGGGTGGAAACATGGCATTAAACCAAGTATGTGGCCCTTGTAGGGTTCTGAGCTTGGACCTTGTCTGACTGCACTGGTGGAGCCCACATTGTATTAAAAGCGAGGATTTAAGGTTAAGAGAAAGGAAGGGAATTATACTTCCCCCTCTAGTATAATTCAAGGAACTTGAAAAGTGAACATGTGTTCAGCTTGCTATCCATGAAACCTATGTCTGTTTTTCACTAAGAACAAGTATTGAAGTGTTTTTTTACCAGAGCTATGTAGTGGAATATTTCTATCTAAATGCATACGTCCACACATATCTCTGATAAACTTAAGTGTGCCAACTTGTATCCACCACCAGTATGTCAGATTTCTTCTAGCATCTGATTTTCAACGAAGATTTCTTTTTATCGGTGCCCTAAAGTACTATTATAGATAATATAATCAGAAAGAAACTAAAAAACTGTCAAACTTTGTGCTTAAGGCCTCTATCTGAGTCATTAAAACACATCAAAAACCTCTTCGAAATTTATTAGGCAGCTGGAGGCATTAGAAAATTCTCATTGTTCTAAGTGTCTGACAGTGGGGATTTGCCTAAAGATTATTGGCCTGGTCTGTTTCCAGATAATTAAAGTTCTGAACTGAATATATGTGTAGTTATGGTAGAAAGCAGTTCCAGGTGAATTCATTAAGATTTGCAGCACTATGCCTGAAATTTATAAATGTAACCTTGATTATGCTTTTTTTTATATTAAGAGGTGGGATCTCACTTTGTTGTCCTGGCTTGTGCGCAGTGGCTCAATCACAGCTCACTGCAGCCTTGAATTCCCAAGCTCAAGTAATTCCCAAGCTCAAGTAATTCCCATGCTGGGACTACAGGTGTATACCACCACGTCTGATTAAATTAAATTTTTTTTTTTTGTAGAGAAGGGGATCACACTGTTGGCCAGGCTGGTGTCAATCTCTTGGCCTCAAGCAATCCTCCTGTCTCAGCTTCCTGAAGCTCTGGGATCAATTAAGCTCCTGATTTGATTTTGGTGTATCGAACCAGGGATATTCCAGTTATATCAAATCATGAAGTAGATGATTTTAGGAGTAAGGCTTAGAATTAATGATAGAGTGTTTTACTTCCCTTGAGGTGGCCAGGGGTGTCATCGCCACTCTGGACAGTACAGCAAACCCTAAAACCACCATGTGCTATCTCTCACCTGTATTTTCTGCCTTCATGTTCTCTGAAACATGAATCAAGAAAGTAAAACAAAACAATATTTTGGACAAATCTCCTCCTTTTAGAAATGAGGAAACTATGACCTGGGATAAAACTTGAAGTTCGTTTAATTTTCACATGTCATGAAATGTTCTTCTTTTGATTTTTTTCCCCAACCATTTGAAAATTTAGAAACCATTGTTAGCTGGCAAGCCATAGGAACCTAGGTGGTAGACTGAGGTTGATCCTCGGACTATATTGTTTGCTGACCTCTGTCATGAAACATTCTTCAACAATAAATAATCAAATGAAAGAATTAAGTGAGAAATGGATGGCTGAATAAACAAGTGAATGAACTGAGTATAATTAATATTATATGACCTGGATAGTAAATGGATCATTATTCAAAAATTAAAATTTAATTATGTCAGACCTAGTTAACTGCTACTTAATTAATGTCTTAATTCCAAAACTATTAAGGGTGTAGATAGTGTTTCAAGTAAAGTTCATTTTGCATTATGAAAGTAATGTATAGCCAGCCAGCTAAATAAAGATCAAAAAGAAATGAATACATAATTATTATGGAAATTTTGGAAAATTTAGAGGCATAGAAAGATGAAAACTCTAGTGCCACCTGCCATCCAGAGGTAACTATTATTAATCTTTCAATATAACACTTTGATTGAACAAGCATTTTTCTGTATTCCAAGATGCTTCAAGGAAACAGTTCCCTAGCACTGTCATGATTCTTTCCTAAATAACTAGCACCCAAGGCTGCTCACGTGGGAGTCCTACATAAAAGCACCAGCAGTAAGAGCAAGATCCCTCTCTGAACCATGATTCATGATGGATGTGCCCAGCTGTGCCTGCCCAAGCACAAGTCTCCACGTGATGCTGAGAAGATAGGGGAACCACTCGACTCCAGCAGCTGCCAAATGTCTGTTAGTTCTAGTTTGCAATAAGTGATGTTTTCCCAAACCATTTGCTGTACAGTAACACTCAACATGGGGCTCTGTTTGCTTGAGGCTTCTCTTCCCCAAGGGCAAAGATATTTGCTCTATTAGAACTATATCCATGCAGAGTGTCTTCTGACATCCCCTTCATCCCATCTGGCTGCCCTGCATATTTTGTCAAGGCAGGTCACAACTAAGTAAACAGCTGAACAATATTTATTAATTTTTCTTTTCTGCTTTGCCCCTTTGAGTCCCATGTTCTCTCTTTCAATTCCAGGCTGAATGTGGCTGCAAGGAACCATTTTGAGGCAATTTTCCTGCACTGGGGCAGAGAGCTCTCCACGAGGCTGTCTTAGCCCTCCTCTGCTGAGACAGACCTACTACACAAACTACACATATATTTTTTCTATGGGGATTGCACCTTCCAGGGTGAGACCCAGAGCTCCTCTTTCCAGAAACCACAAGTGACTGTACCACTGTCCAGAAACCATTTAAGTGTCAGAAATTTATATTTTTTTTCCTTCTCTTTTCCCCAGTCCAGAAAATAATCTTTTTTGGGGTGTGGGTGGAGAGATTGTAAGTACTGCTCTCACTACTAATATTTCTCCCAAATCATTTGTCTCTGCTTCCAGTGCTGTCTTTTCCTCTGAGGACTGAGACTTTTGGAAACAAAATGTAGGATGGCAGCTATTTTCTCTGCTTTCCTCTGTATTACAGCCCTCCCTAAGGCACTGCACTAGAAAAGTACAGTGGCTTTAATTGAGGCATTGCAAGTAGTTTCGAGAAGCAAGCCAACTCTCTGGAGGAAAAAAAAAAAAGATATTGGTTTCTATATAAGAAGTATTATCCAGCTACATTTGTTTAACATAAACTTTATTTTCCTAATTTATTTTCCAAGATCCTTAATCTATTAAAAATAAATTAACACCTTTGAACATCTGTGGAACACACTCTGAACGTTGCTATCTGCGACCATCATGTTTTCCAAAACATTCATATTTGCAATCTCATTTCTAGATTTTTCCTATAATAGAAACCTAAGAAGTAGTATCTATTTGCTTAATTTCTTCCAAGGGAACCTGTGGAAAGTAAATAACAAAACAGCCCAGACACAGCACAGATGGAAGATTTATTAATCCGCACAGCTTCAGTAGCATCTGATACTGCAGACATTAATTCAATGCATATCAATTACATACTACCATGTACCAGGTACTGTACTAGACTCAAAATACCTGTTTATACCAGAGATTTCATCATAGCTAGTAAATCTGGGAAGTAACAGATTCCATTGTCACAAGCCAACTTTTATTTTTCCCTGAGGATTTCTTAATAATACCTCTCATTTTCTATCATAGACTCTTGGATACTTCGCAACAGTGCAATTATCCAATAGAACTTTCTGCAGTGAAGGGAATGTTCTATATCTGTGCTGTCCAATAAAGTAACAATAAGTTACGTGCAGCTATTGAACACTTGAACTGTAGCCAGTGTGACCAAGAGACTAAATTTTTGTCTTATTTAATTTTAATTGAATTGAATTTAAATAGTTACATGTGGTTAGTGGTTGCCTTATTAGACATAATAGCTTTAAAATCTTCTCCTGAGACTTAACCAAAGTAACTGGGTCACTCATCTTTTATCAAATTTCTGATAACTTAAAATTTCTTGGTTTTTAGAAGCAAAAACTTAAAAAAAATTTTAAGCAAAGATAAAAAAAGAAAAGGTGCTGGAAAGGAACAGAGGGATAATGGAATTAAAAGAAGTAACAGGTGGGCTTGTGAAATTGAGAGAACTCCAGAACGCTAGAAAGTAGTTTCCTCAGCAGTGGTCTCATTGCACACTAGCTGCAATAGTCTGCTTTGGACAGCTCCCTGGGGTGAATAAATGCCATGTGTTCCTGGTTTCATTTGCTTGCACTGCAAAGTCCCAGAAGAGAATGCTTCATTGGCTAAGTGCTGTAATGTGCCATTCGTTTGAAGTGAGAAGATTTCAGCTTTTCTTGCTTCTGCAGAAAGAACGAGGCATACATATTAGCCATCTACATTCACCATTCCACCTATCCTGTACACAGTAAGGCAGAAACAGTTTTTCACAAGGAAATGATGATGTTATCAGAAAGATGAATAAATACTGGGTACTCTCAAACCGACAAATGTCTCTATACCTTGCAGCTTAATGAGACAGATTCATTAAGATGAATAAAAGTTATCTAAGTGAAGTCATTCAGTATTCCCCCAATTTTGATCATTCTGGAAAATTACTGAATTATGGTAAGTTGACAAATATCACTGCCCATGATTGACCTCATTTTAGAGATGAAGAGATTTTATCCTTATGCTTGAAGTCTACCAACAAAATGATTAATGAGTTATGGAAAGTTTATAGATTATTATACTGTAAATAATAGTACATACAAATTGTTCAGAAATTGCTTTTAATGGACTCCAAAATAATACAGCAGTCCCCAATGTTTTTGGCACCAGGGACCAGTTTCGTGGAAGACAATTTTTCCATGGACTGGGGTGCGGGGAATTGTTTCAAGATGATTCAAGCACATTACATTTATCATCTTCTTTATTTCTATTATTATTATATAATAATATGTAACAAAATGATTATACCACTTGCCATAATGTAGAATCAGTGGGAGCCCTGAGCTTGTTTTCCTGCAAGTAGACTGTCCCATTTTGGGGTGATAGACAGTGACAGATCATCAGGCATTAGATTCTCATAAGGAGCACACAATCTTGACCCCTCACATGTGCAGTTTACAATAGGGTTCACACTCCTATAAGAATCTAATGTTGCCAGTGATCTGACAGGAGGCAGAGCCAGGCAGTAATGCCAGCGATGGGAAGTGGCTGTAAATACAGATGAAACTTCACTGGCTCACCCCGCCACTCATCTCCTGCTGTGCGGTGGTGGTCCGTGGCCCAGGGGTTGTGGATCCCCTATTATAAGGTGTATATTACAACTGGATCATACTTGTTACCTGGCATGGTTTCAGTATGTGCCCCCTGCATTGTTCTTTATTTATAGCAGGAATCTTCAGTGGGGGCTATATCACCTCTAAGAGGGCAAACACTTGTTTTTGAGAGGGAGAAAATGAAAACTGACTATTTTTTAAATATAAATCACAGCTATAAATTCAGTATATATGCAATATATATGTGGTGTTAATGTTTCAGGGGCTGGGGGAGGGAGTGAGGGAACAACTTTAAAAATAGAAAAATGCTCCTTAAGGGACTAGTAATAATAATAATAAAAAGGCTGAAATGTGTGCCAAATTTTAAAATGCAAAATAATGCAGCCAAAAGCCAAAGGTTTTGCTCCTCATTATTGTCCTCTAAGGAGTCTCTGTAGGCTCGATGTTTCTACAAAGGAAATTTGTGTTTCTAAAAACATTTATGTGAATTAATTTTCACTGGCATTTTCTTTACAGTTGGAGAAGTAAAACAGGTAAAGGGGCATCTCTCCAAACGTGTATCTAAGAATTCAGTGGAGTTGTGTGACCCTGAGTCTCAGAGGTCCTCTAAACATCTTCCAATGGGTCTTCCTCTTTTTTTCTAGGGCGCCTGACCTCTAGTTGGAGAAGAGCACTACAAATAACTTTCCACATGGAGAGCATTGCAGCAGTAAAAATGACTCAGCCAGAGTTAGGAAAACTTACAGCCCCATATAGCAATCTGACCTCACAAGACTCTGCATTTTACTCTGTACCATGTGGAAGTTGCATTCAATAATGTTTATGGCCACATGCTCGTTTGAACATCTACTGTTTGGGATAAAGAAATTTCCTCAGAAATTATTTTTACCCAGTCAGGACCCTTCATCTTGGATAAAGCTTCATTCACTCATGTATGTGAACTGACTTAGGTTAATTGATAATCAGTTTCATACAAGTTCTAGAGATTCCCAAAACAGTATCTCTGTGTGCCAGGGTTTCAGTGGTAAATAGAAATGGAAAATTAAGAGATCTGAATGCAGGCAGGTTGCTTATCTGGGAATGTATTGTGTTTAGATCTAAACGCCAAGTTATAGCTATTCTTTTTCTCCTTCTGAATTCCTTCCTTTTCTAGCTATTGATGGTGGCAAGAGCCTGGTAGGACATATTTTTGGATGCTGCTCTGAAGCCCAGATTTCAGGAAGACTTTTGAGATGGGGGAAGATCAGGGTAAGGGAGCTGGTGTGAATGATTCTTTTCAGAAAGGTCAAAACTACGAATAGGAACATGGCCAAGGATTGAGCGCTCTTTGGGTGGTGCATATCTGAGCAGTGGTGGGAATAATAATAATGCCACATTCAGCAACAAAAACAATGAATATTTACTGAAGATTTACAGTGTACCAAGTGTTTTTCATAGATTATTATTTTAGTCCCCCTGTAACTTTACTACTCCAAGCTTATACAATGAAGAGGCCAAATCTCAGGTAGATTTCATTCATGGTCACACAGACAGAAGGTGATGAAACTGAGATTTGACATCAGCCAGTTATATAGCATTTGTCTCTACTATCATATAGGTATGGAGAGTAAGAGCCAGAGAAGTCTTTTGGATAGTCAGCTACTGCAGCAACAATGCTGTATAACAATCATCCCCAAACTCATGGCTTATAACACCCGGCATTTATTTTTATTGCTAATTGGTCTACAATTAATCTGGTAGGCTCAGCTCAGCTCCAGCTTCAAAGTCCGTCAAATTCAGGTCTATTCCATGTGTCTCATTCTGGGTTCCATTTTGAAAAGTTAGTGCCTTTCTGGGGCTTGCTTTCCTCATGGTAATCACAGGAATTTAAGCTTATGGACACATTCACATGATGTCTCTTAAGCCCTTGACCTAAACCTGGTGCACTGTCACTCCCTCACATACTTTACATTAGCAATTGCAAGTTATATAGCCAAGCTCCAATACTGGGGCAGCAGAGAGGGCGAGGATGCCTGCCAT
This sequence comes from Hylobates moloch, assembly GCF_009828535.3. Taxonomy (NCBI): domain Eukaryota; kingdom Metazoa; phylum Chordata; class Mammalia; order Primates; family Hylobatidae; genus Hylobates; species Hylobates moloch. Next base: position 10,817,429 of record NW_026652286.1, on the reverse strand, counting down.
TGCAGGAGAACCTGGAAAGATAAATGGCAAAGGATGCAGATGTATAACTCTAAAGCAAGGAGGGCATGAATAATTGAAAACAAGTCTCCTCTATTACAGGTAGAATTTCTCAATTATAAACCACATGAGAGCTGAGCCCTAATCTTTACTTCTTCCACATTCAAAGTAAATGAGAGTGAATTTTCAGAATTTAGGCCAGTCAAATATTTTGTGCTCTTTGATAAATCATAATGTCTCTTTGTAGACACAAACTTCGGGTAATCATCAGGATTTCCTTCAAACACCTAATTAACTGTGGAATACTTGCTTCCCCCCCCGGAGGAAGGCTCACTCCATGGCCCAGGCTGGAATGGGAATTTTCTCCTCCTGGGTTCAAGCGATTCTCCTGCCTCAGCCTCCTGAGTAGCTGGGATTACAGACGTGCACACCATGCCTGGCTAATTTTTGTAATTTTAGTAGAGACGGGGTTTCGCCATGTTGACTAGGATGGTCTCAAATCCTGACCTCAAGTGATCTGCCTGCCTTGGCTTCCCAAAGTGCTTTGATTACAGGTGTGAGCCACTGTACCCAGCTGAATGCTTGCACTTTGATGAGAATATCCTTGTTAGGCACACAAAGCCTCATAATTCAACCTTTATTAGTGTCCAGATACTTTCCCCTTCCCAGAACAACAATCATTTTCTCATTTGCTTGTTTTAATTTTATAGCCACTCCCTCTTTTTGTCTCCTTCTTGCATCTACTGTACTTACATATTTATATGAATTATTGACTACCTTTCATTCTTTCCTGAGTTATAAGGCCTATTTCTATCAGTTTCCTTCTTCTTGCTTGCCATTGATGGATTCATTGTTGATTTTCTATTTTCTCTCTTCTGGCTATTTTTGTAGTTTTCTTTACACTAGTAATCAATAAAGACTGCAATAAATCCATTTTTAAATGAAATGGACAGAAGAGTGACACCCTCAAGAAAACAGTGATGGTAAAATACATCAAATACGGAAACAAGTGCTAGACCTGGGGTCTAAAAAAGGGGTGTAAACTCTGCCATTTTCTTCCTAATCACAAGCAAACCCCACGGTACATTTGGACTTTGGCTCTTACTCTGTTAAACATGAGGAAAATAACATAGAATTGTACACTGCAGAAAGATGTATGTTTATTATTGTTCCTAATAACAAATAGAAATGGAAAATAAACATTTATCAAGAGGGAAATGGTTAAATAAAAATGATATATCCACATAATGGAAATACATGTAGCCATATAAATTCTATATACAATATCATGGAAAGATAGACTTGAAATAATTGTTAAATTTTAAAAATCTTGTTTATTTATTTTTAAAAATTTACTTATATATTCAAAAATTGAATGTAACCTAGACTCTAGAGCTACAATAGTGAAAAACAAAATTGCTTCTCTCATAGCTTACATTCTCCTGGCAGAGACATAATAAACCAAATAAATTTAAACAATACTATAATATATTAGGTAATGAAGCATGGTAAGAATAAATGAGAGTGTGGAATGGGCTGTGACACATTAGTGGACATTGAAATTTTAGATACATTGTCCAGGGAGGGCTTCCTTGTGATGGTGACTTGAGCATTGAGACCTGGAGGATGCTAACCATGCTGATAATTGGCAGAGGACATTCTTAGAGAACCACAAGGGCAAAAGCTCTAAGGTGGGATTGTGTCTGGTGTTCCAGCAACAGAAAGGGGGCTGTTGGGATTGTACTTGAGAGAGGGAAGAGCAGAATGCCATGGAGGCAGAGAAGGAATGGCAATGGGAAGGGGATCACATCATGTAGGGTCCTGAAGTTCTTGATTAGCATACGCTGGCTTTTAGTTTGAGTGAGATGCTAAACTCCTTGGGGGTTTTGAGGAAAAGAAGTTGCAGGTTCTGCTTTGCATTATAACAAGATCTCTTGGGTTGCTGTTTTCAGAACTGACTGATGTGGGAAAGGGGAGGAGCTGAACAGCATTTGAGAGGCTACTCTGATAATCCAAATAAGGTACAATAATCATAATAGGGTGGTGGCTTGGGATGGTTTCCAGATATGTATATAGGGTAGAATCAACAAGATTTGCTGATGGGCCAGTTTGGACGTGAGAGAAATTGAGAATGACTTAAAAGATTTTTAATCTGAGCATGGGAGGGTTTGAGTTCCAGTAAATGAGAATCAAGGATAGCTGCAGGAAGAAGTACGACAATTCATAGTAAAATATCTGAATTAATATATGTCACCTTGATTACTCTCTTGATTACACCTCCTGTTACCTCTGGAGGGTATAATCACAAAGAAATGAAAATGAGTTTTCATTATTTCATTATTTTATTTTGCTTCCTTCCATATTGATAGGCTTACTTATAATACATTTGTTTTTATTCATTATGTTGCAACGGAAGAAAGAACACTCCACTTCTGATGTTCTTGGGTGAATCAATTTCATACAGGGTCTTCATGGTTATATGAATGTATGTCACAGGTATTCTTATGAGTAATTAAATGAATAATGGCATAATTTTCAGTCCATTTCTTGGTTGCAGAAATCGAGCAAAATGTGGCTGATAAAATATGTGTAATAATTAATTTTACTGTATTTGAAAATGTGGTGTATTCCTGATTCATCTCAAGGTGTTGCTTAGAACTGAGGATAAAACCATAAGTCAAGGTTTAATTTACTAGTGAGCTGTCCTCATTGGGCTACAGCAATGTCGAAGACTCAATCAATCCTCTGCAGGTCAGTGGGTCTCACCCTGAAAATATCTCAGTAGCAAATATCTGACTTCCATCCATTCAGTGATCACTGAATGAGCAAAGCCTCCTAGCAATGCTCAATGCACCCTGTCTGACTGGAATTAATGGACACAGGGGCTCACCACTGACTTGCTCTGTGACCCTAGACAAGCCATCTGAACTCACTTGCTCTTTCTTAATTGGGAAAGAAAATGAGGAAATGAACATCAGTTTTCTACATGCCTCTCAAATCAATTATGGGAGTGTCAAAGGTACAGTAATCCCTTAATTCACAAATTACTTGGGAAGAAACACTTTGATACTTTCATTTTTAGAATAGCAAACTTGAAAATTCCTGCAGACCAGAGATGTCCCAGTTTGCGTCGTGACAACAATGACTCAATTGCATAATTCTCTTTGCCCCTACAAGGGGTAAAAAAGGTTTACTTTTGATATCAAAGTAATGTTCAGGGCAGGGCATGAAGGTTTAGCAGGCAATGTTTAGAAGGCAGGAAAGTACAAAACTGATGTAAAGAGGAGTGTCATTCATTACGTTTACAGTTCAAGTTGTTTGTTTTTAACTTGTTAAGATCAGTTCTCTTTTCCTGAATGCCAGGGCTTTTCTGCTATTACTCTATAAGGTGTATAGGTCCCAGATCATTTTCTCGGGATAACAGGTGTGAAGGGGAAGTCAGACAAAATATAATACAAACAGACCTCACTCCTGCTGGGATATCAACAGGTGAGGTGCTGAAAGCTGATCAGAAGATGTTTATGATATGGCTGTAGACTCATATGGTTTGAAGTTTGCCTTTGAGTAAAGGTGTGGGGAGGGGTTTCGTAAGCAATGACTAAACATAAAAAAAGAACAAGTGTGAAAATTATGTACCTCCCAGTGGACCCTCACCAGGTCCTTGCCAATGGATCTGCTGCCTCTTGAGTGCCTCTCCCGGTAAACTTACTTATTTTCCAAACCTCTCTGTTGGTGGTAAAAACTCCCCATTTCTCCTTATATCAGGATAGCTGCATCACTCATCTCAAACTGTATGTTCCTCCTTTCTTTCATGAAGGACCTTGTTTGAAGAGTGAAGGAGAAATAGTTTTGGGGGAGTATCTCCACTTCATGTGGCTTAGGTTACAGTGTCAAGGAAATAAGGAAATTGAAGATGTTTGCACTAAGAAGGCATTTCATTCCATTTTATACACTTTAAGAGATAGTGTAAAAAGTTGAATTAGATGGCCACTTTGGAAAGCCCGTTGGTATTACCTGTTCTAGTGGACACTCTGCTACATGGCCCAGATTTATATTCTGAACTGAAGGATTTATTTCTCCAGCTGCACTGAGGGTTGCTGCTGGAATAGCCTTTAGCTTTCAGCCCTCTCTGGAAGTTGCCCTCAGGTGAAGAGCGACTTTTCATGTATGGTCATTTCTTCTAGGGCAAAGCCTGCTCTAATTACTGTTCAGTGGGGAGCATAATTTTTTGGCCTCATTGCCTCAACAGTAACTCTGAAGCGTCATCACAGCTTCAAGGATCTCTGTGGAGCTAACTGTAGCTGGCTTTCACTTAATCTTGTTACCTTCTTGTCTTCTGTGGATGTCAAGTCTGCAAACACTCCCCAGTCAACTTCCTACATGTAAATCTCTGTCTCAGAATTTGCCTTCTGGGGAAACTAATGCACAACATCTACTAAAGCTGAGGGAAAATATACTTATAATCCAAGAATTATAATACTCATTATAGCCCTTAGAGAAATTTGTATATATTTACATCAGGATGCATATACCAATGTTCACAATGATATGATTTGTAAAATCTCCAACTGTGAATCTAAATAAATATAAATATTGACTATTGGTAGAATAGATGAATAAATCATGGAAAAATTAGATAACAACTACATATACAAATACTGAAAATGAATGAACTATAGCTCCAGATACCACAACATGAATGAATAATATATATGAGGGGAAGAAGTAAGACACTAAAGAATATATGTAGTAAGATATATATATATATATATAATATATATACACGCACATATTACAGTAATATATACATAACTACATATATAGTCAATTCATCATAGACAAAGCATAAGCTGCTGTTTTAAAAATGTGCACATAGGTTTAAAACCATAAGGAAAAGTAACTGATTAGCATAAAATTCAAGATACTGTTTATTTTTGATGGAGAGGGGTTATGACTAAGAATACACAGGAGACTTCTGGAGAATGAAATATTTCTATTTCTATACTGAGGTGGTATTAGCTTAGATGGTTAGCTTTAACTACCTTTGACTATTAGAATGCACTTTAAAAATGAGACTGTATGTCAGGAAGAACTATGCTACCAGATTTAACTAGGTTGAACGTGTTTATGAGATGTCTGGAGCTCATCTATCTAGGTGAGTGTATCCTGAAAAAATCGATGGGTCTTAAAGCTTGCTTAAGCATAAACCACCCTGAAACTAAGTTTTCTGTAGTTATAAGACTCTCTCTTAAAGAAGATAGATCCTCAGGCCTTAATATAAAGCTGCTTCATGAAATCAAATTTAAGTTGTAATGTTTTGTTCAAAATAGTGTTTTGTGATTGTCTTTTAACTAAGAATATTTTCAAGACTGTAGATACTACTTGTGCTGAGGAGGTCCCACTCCCTTAGTGTGTGGTTGTCCAACTTTTAAATGTGGCTCTCCCTGGAAGGAGCTAGGACTATGCTCTGGCTGGCTTATGCTGGGGAGACAGATGGCTGATTTTCTTGACTAGCTCAGGGATACAGAACACATACCTGGTCTGTGCTTCTTTGTTTGCACCTGCTGAAACCCACTTACAGACGTTTTGCTCCTTCCTGGCTGCACAAAGAAAAACCTTGCACACTATTGAAAAACCAAGGTCCCATGACCTTTTCTTTCCCACTATCAACAACCATCAATTTTGCCTAGACTCATGAGAGAGCAAGGCTTTAAGTTGCTCTATCTTCATTCATTCATGCCCTCATTCATTTATTTATTCAATAAATGTTTATGAGTCCTTACTTTGCCCCAAGAACTTTTCTTAAAAATAGCATTATATACATGACAAAAAATTTTTTTAAAATAATTCCTGGCTCAATGGAGCTTTTCCTGTTGTCAGGCACCGTTCCTGTTATTCCTCACTGCATTTGAGGAGGACAGAAAGCAGCATTAAGTCTCTGTGAAAGACTCTCTTGTTTTGAAACAAAGGAAAAAACAACCAAACAACATCTGCTTCTGGCTTCATACCCCAAACTAGATAATGAGTTCTAAATAAATAAATACATGGTTCTCATATCTTCTATATTACTTCTAACTTCAATTATAAAGTCCTGATAGAAAGGTGCATCATCAGGTCATGAAAGCCCACAATCAAATGGTTAAATCACAGAATCTGCATAAATCATGTTTATCTGGATCCTAAATAATGTGTGTTTCAAGCTTTCCTCCATTCTTTATATCAAAATAAATTTCAAACTTTTTCAATTTCTTCATGCCTTAGAAACTTGGAATCTTTCATATTCAGAACATAAAATTACTCTGAGGAATAAATGAAGTCCTGGAGATAAAGTCCATGGTGTCCACAGCACACATTGTTGGTGGCCTTAATGGCTTCTGCTTCCTGGTCCCATTCCTAATAGGGCCTCCGTGGATTTCCTAGCCACTCCGTTTTGATAGATTCGACATCGATTTCCAGGGGCAGAGGTTGGCCCTAGTTAGCTTAAGCAATTTAGAGTATTCTGTTTTCTTGGAACACAGAGATTGATTTAAAGATGGCACATGGCACAGTTTTAGACAATGAGACTGAGGGGACATTTTCTGTGGGCTTCAAGAATGAAGATTTCTTACTCTTTTGCATGAACTCCCCAAAGAGATATCCCTCATCTCTGCTGGATATAAATGAGGGGTAGCTGTTACTGGCAGCCATCATGAAAGGAAGCCTGAGAAACAAAGGGAGAGAAAGAATAGCATTCAGTCTTTGGTGATGTTGTGAGCTGCTGGACCAAATCTCTTCTGTGAATATGTTAATTAAATGAATCAATATATTCTCTTTATTATTTAGGACTATTGATTTTAGTTTTTTGTTATATCCAATAAAAAAATCTGTGTACCTCAATGTAAAATATCTTCACTAAATGTAGTCTATTTTAAGTCAAATGGCAAAATGTTTTTAATTCAGAAAATTATTTAAAATATCAGTGACTTTTTGAAATAGGATAGACATCTTAGCACCTGGTATTCTAGCATATGGCCTATAAAATCTCCCTAAGTGTTTTTAATTTCTCTTCTGGAATGGAATATGAAAAAAATAAGACCCAGAAGGAAATATGTGGGTTTATATTCTTTAATTTACCATACAAATTAAAAATTTACACATCTAAGTTTAATCCTAGTAATATTCAACTACCTTGCCTACATCCCTCCTTGCTGCCTTTTATTTCACTATAGCTTGCTCTTTCTTGCCCCTGGAAAATGCCTCTGAATCCCTGAACCTGTCAATTTTCACAAGCGTGTAATTTGACTTTAGCTAAATTCTAAACACCAGCAAGAGGTGAATTTGACAAAGGAACTGTGAAAGAGTCTTATCTACAGTGACACAACTGCTGCCACCCTAATATCTATTAAGTAGTGCAGAATTATAGCGTAACAACTCTGAAATTGCTTGTGACATCTGCATGAATACCAAATAGATTTGTTATGTTCAGACTTATTACAAAAAGCACTTCCTGAATTTTAAATGATGAAGATTCTTACAAATTAATAGTTATCAAGTGAGTTATTTTCTAATGTATATATGTTATTTAAAGATCGCGGTTCAGTTAAATGTAGGTAACGGTGCAAGTGCTACTGCCACTCACTAGCTACTGATGTTTGGAGAAATAGTCTTAATTTTGAAAGCTTTCAAGTGGCATTATTTTAAGAAAAGTACACCTTCACTTTAAGTGCTACCTGTCATTCACCCTGTCTCTCTGGAGATGAAGAAAAAAGTAAAGAAGGAAGAAAGTGATAAATGTCCATATTATGGGGTTTTTGCCTTTTTGAAATCCCATTCCCCATTGCACTAGCTGGAATTTTATAGAGATATAAATCACAAAGAATTAAGAAGCCAGTAATGAGATAGAAGTATATTTGAAATATGAATGCAAATTCTTACCACCTGCTGAGTGAAAGCAGTCTGCAGAGACTGTCCTGGAAACCGAGGTGCCATTAGCATCTTGTAAGCTCTAAATTTGCAGCAGAATAGAGGCCTGTGAAATGCCAAAGGCCGCCCTGATTTATTTCCCAGCAGAATGTTTCAGCCACGTCTACATAAATATTTTAACAGGAATTTAATTTTCATTTTAGTCACACAATAAATCTTTTTATTATATACCATCATTTTGTCCTAAATAAGTTGCCTTTTTCATGCAATTTGTGCTCATTCTTATTTTGTTTGATAAATACAATTTTAATATACAAAGGAACAATGGGTTTATTTACACAAGAGCCTTGCCGTGGGCTGTTTAATCTTAGCCATGAATTGTATTTATTTTAGTATGATTTATACAGCAGCTACCAATTGGCTCATATATAACTTCACAATTTGTTCTTAGACCTTCAGAGCATTAGGAAAATCAGGGCAGTGAGGAGGTGTGGAGTTCAAGTAATGTTACAAGTGGATGTTCTTTTTGGATATGGGCTTAGATGCATTGGCTGTAAAAATATACACATTGCTCCATTTTCAATCTGGTTGTCAGAGTGTTTCATCAAGTGGAATGTGAGAATTGTGGACAGTGTGAGGTTGATGGAATCTCACCGTATTTAAGTTTCATGTGTCACCCTGTTTGCTTGACTGACCACATTGTAAATGGTGAAAGTGGTGATAACTACTTTTGAACCCCCTAGGAAGAAAGTAAAAGGTATTGCTTTTCATATACTTACTGAGAAAACATACAGCACTAAGCAGACTCTATTGGTTCGATGCATATTGGATGTTTATCCTGGAACCAATTACTTAGCCAAGTCTGACAGTTGTGGTCAAGATACTAAAAGTGACACTTGCAAAAGGTCAATCAGCTGGTGGTTTAGGCAACCAGTCTCTGTCTGTATTGTCTCTCCTTAAATTTTGTTTGAAAATGTTTTATTTCATAACCTTTTACTTTAAAATGTAAACAGAATTGAGAGCTTAATTTTGAAGATGGGGGAACCTAAAAAATTGTAATACAGTGATAAAAGCTCTACAAATCTTTATATCTTTATCAAAAATTGTTGACATTGAAATTAAGGTTGAATAAGCAGGATGGAAAATAGTTTCGTATTTTGTTGGAAGAGGTGATATATGAAGAAGAGTTTAAGACATATGAATGTTTTTTTCAGCATTCCTATTTGTATAGAAGAAAAAGATTTTTTTTTTCAGAATAACTCTTATTTAAAATGAAAACACCATTATGTTGGCTAAGAACAGCCAAAGTTCTAGTTTTTGAGGCCATATCTTTATTCCTAAGTAAATGATGAGAATTAAAATTAATTTTTTCACTCGAGGCCACTTATATCAGTTTTGCAAATATTTGCTTTTTTACTTGTTTTTGTCAGTAGTTTATTATATGGTTCTAAGATCTAGCAAATATCTTTGCTGTCATCTGTGTGACGAGTCTGAGCATCTCCCTGAAAATATATGATGACAACGGAGCAATAAAACCTCATAATTTTTAATAGATGGATATGGGATGGGAAAAATTGATTAGTTCAGACTTGTCCATCCACTTATTACTTACAGATGGCCCTCTCTGGCTTCTCTGATTTTTTAAATATCTGACTTTATTGTTTGAATTTTTGACAAAGAAAGTCTATTATCTTTGTGTAAATGAAAAATTTTTCTTTCATTCAGACTTAATAGGCTAATAAACTCAGTCGTGTTTATACTGTTCATTTTCTCCACTAGCTCTGTCGGAATGTGTTATTCCCTCTCTTTTTGCATGGGAATCCTAGCGATGTTTATGTCCTGGTTCATATGCTACCTTTGATTGTTTACACTTACATTTATGCATGTGTTAATCCATTCATTGCCTGTTATGAATCATGCACACTTGTAGAAACTACAGAGACAGCTCCAAAGGAGGCAACATCTCTTTCTACAGCTTCCTGGAAACATCTCATTCTCTCTTTATTATTTCATATTATAAGTTGTTTGAGGCTATACTGTATATTTGATTTATCTTTGTGTCTCTAGCAAGTTCCAAGAGAGTGCCTTACACATACTAAGCACTCATAAATGTTTATCAAATAAGTGAATAAATTACCTTGCCCTATTTATGAGGACGTGGTTTTCCAAGCACAAATAACCTTAGCACAAAAACCAAGTTAAATTAATAAAATATAACTTTGGTTTAATTGTACCTGTGATTTAATTATAGTGTATAATATGATGTACTGACTAATAGCTGTGGTTTCAAATCCTGAATCTACCATTTATTAGTTCTGCATATTGTACCTCAGTTTCCTTATTGTTAATATGCAGATAGTGATAATTCATAAGGAATTGAGTCAGTTATTATTTGAATGAAATGGGGTAAGGTTTGCAAAGCCCTTGAGCTTAATGCTTGGTTTGTGCTGAATTCTCAAAAAATCTTTTTTTTCTTTGAGACAGAGTCTTGCTCTGTTGCCCAGGCTGGAGTGCACAGGTGCAATCTCCACTCACTGCAACCTCTGCCTCCCAGGCTCAAGCAATTCTCCGGCCTCAGCCTCCTGAGTAGCTGGGATTACAGACACAGGCCACGGTGCCTAGCTAATTTTTGTATTTTTGGTAGAGACGGAGTTTTTCCATTTTGGTCAGGCTGATCTTGAACTCCTGGCCTGAAGCGATCCACCTGCCTTAGCCTTCCAAAGTGCTGGGATTACAGGAATGAGCCAACATGCCTGGCTAAAAATTCCTAATACTGTGATTTTGTATTAGTTGCTGTGATCATAGTTATTAGGATTACTATCTGAGGTTTTGATTTAATTCCCTCTTCTGCGGACTCCCATGAAGTAGCAAAGTTATCTGTTTTGGGAAGTCAACAATGTCAGAAGCTTTCTTTTTCAGTGTATGTGTGTGTGTGTGTGTGTGTGTGTGTGTGTGTGTGTATGTATATACACATATATAATGTGTATATACATATGCGTATATAAGCTATATATGAATATAAATATATATATTATATATATATTTCTATATATTTATATTTCTATAAAGTATTTAAGTTATGTTAAATAACTAACACCTGATTACAACCCAATTTGCCAGGTTTAAAGTTCACTGCAGTGTCTGGGCTGTCACATGAGTCTACAGTGAAAATAAAGTAAATTTATCCTTATGATCACATTTTCCATGATGTTCTTTTAAACTAGAGAAAATAATTAAAATATATTTTGTCTTTCACTTTTGTTAAATCTGAGAAAACTACTGTTTCTGTTCTGATTACCAAATCTTCTGTTTATTCATTTCTTTTCCAGGGAGTTGAAAAAGATGTGGCTTTCTAACAAGGAGAAGACTGAGACAAGTCGTATTCCTAGAGACATGTACCTGGGCAAGGTAACACTATTAATAAGAGTTTCTTAAGGAAAAGTATGGTGGAAGTGTAAACAGTTTTGCCAGCGTCTACCTTCAGCTCTCTATTGCGGTTAAGTGAGAATGAAAGCAAACATTTTACATTTCCTGCCCTTCAACAAAGGAAAGCTTTATGTGTAAATTTTCATACTCTTTTTCTTTGTGGTCTGAGATTGGGTAAAGTCAGGGAAGGAAGACATATACGATAGAGCAATATCAATTACGAAGACCTTAGTTTCCAGGCAGAGCATTTGAGATTTCAGCTACAGACTTCCATTTAATGCTTTAAAATGTAACAATAAGCCTTTGGCTGGTCAATGTTAAGTGGTTGGACTTTATGAAATATGTTTTGCCATCTCAGTTCATTCCAGTGTATGCACGTTCCAGAGCCAGGATGCAGAAAAACTGATCTCCTCCTTTAAAAAACAGTTTTTTAAACAGCACTGTTGACATTTTGAGCCAGATAATTCTTTGTTCTGGAGGACTCATCTCTACATTGAGGGATGTTTAGCTTCATCCCTGGCCTCTCTCTAGATGCCAGTAGCACCTCTCCAAAACTGTGAGAGCCAAGTGTCTCCAAACATTGTTAGATGTCTCCTGGGGGGCATAATCATTCCCACTGGAGAAACACTGATTTAGAATAATAATTATGAATCAACATTTAGTGAATACTAATTATATTTCAAATGCTGGGCTTGGAGCTTTACATTTAATCCTTACAACAACTCTAAAATGTAGGCATTATTGCTTTCTGTTTTAAAAAGAAATGGAAATCCAGAATGGTTAAATAATTTTCCTAAGATTACATAGTAAATGATCAACATTTTTTCCTTACTATCTTGCCCATCTGATGCTTCTTTAGACACAGAGACAGAGCTTCTGAATCTTAACATTGTCAGTTGTAAAAGTAGCAAATTATGAAAAAGGAAGAGGGATAAATTTCAGATTGTTCCAGTTTAGAATATAAAAAAAAGGTATCAACATATAATGGTCATTATGAAGTATAAAATGATTATGAATATGAAGTCTCCAAGATATTATCATTAATTAATACTTTAGTTGGGCTCAGTGTTTGAAAATCATTTCTTTTAATATGTCAAATTTCCTTTGCTAAGTAGTTTTTTCATCACACAAATTTCAGAGACCAAGGAGACATAAAAACCAAATGTATCATCTAATCTTAGATTTGATCTTGGAGCAGAAAAACACATTAGTGGAAAAGCTGCTGATATGAGTGTTTTATTTAATAATATGGTTCCAATGTTAATGTCTTAGTTTTGATAATTATATGATAGTTATGCAAGATGTCCACATTAGGGGGACAGTACCTGAAGGGGTATATGGGAACTTTCTGCATTATTTTCGCAACTTTTCTTTAAATATAACATTTAAACATTTTCTAAAAAATTAAAAACACAACAAATGTAAAAGTTAAAAACAAAACCATACTGTATTAAGAAGCAGGAGATCTGGGTTTCTATTGCTAATCTACTACTTTCTACTATCACTTTTATCTTGGGAAAATAGTTACAATCTATACATTTTAGTCTTCCAAATATGAAAAAAGATGGTAATGATTTAACCAATACAAAAGTGTGGGGCTTGATTTCCCATAGCTTTGTAAGGCTGCTTGCTTCCAGCTCTGATAAATAATTTTCTACTTGTCTATCATGTGCCAATCTATCATTCTAATATCTATCTCATTATTTCCCTCTCTATAGATCTCCATTGAAAACACATGTACACATACATACACATAGAACTTTCTGCTAAAATACATTCACATTAAACCTTAATTTTGATTTTAAACTATAGAGTATGAAACAAGTATTTAAAAACAGTGGAAGTAAATTTCACTGGCCAAGGGGCTTTGGTATTACATTACTCAGCCATCACACTAATGTGGGTTTCTTAGGCAGATGAAAGATGAAAGGAGGTTGTGCTCATAATGAGAATGAGGCTACATACCTAATGTTCTAGAACTGCCATTAAGAAATGCAAGTATATCACTGCTCTATTCTGCTGAGATATTTTCCCTTAGAACTATGTAGGAAACTTAGATAAAAATGAACATTATTTGAAAAGTTTAGAATTCCTTCCTTAGAACATCATCTGTCCTTAAACATCCCACCATCTGTTCCCAAGGTTTGCATAAGAGATATTACTATGGGGTCAGCACAATACTGGATATATTACATAGATTGATGCACTTAATGTCTGAAAGGAGGTTTTAATGATAGACAGGTTTTTGATACCTCCAAAAAGTGAATGTTGATTTTAAATAATAGTGAGACTATCTGAATCTTCTCACAGAGTTCCTCGGGAAAGCTCTTACTAATAGTTTACAGAGTATTGCATGTTACTGTATCATTAAAACACATTTAAAAGTTGTATGTTCTACTTTAGATTGTGGTTGATATCCTTATTTTAATTTGATTGACTGGAAAATTGCAAGGAGAGAGCCACATACTGATACAAAATGAACAGTTAGAGCTTCTTTCGCAACGTCAGAGAGTAGATTTCCATATGAATTGGCAGTTGGTGATGCTATGTGCAGTTGTAGCTTTGATCTGTAAGCAATGAGGGTTTGAAAATATATATATTTCATAAACATATTACTACTGGCTGTGGCTTCTGAGATTTTGAGCAGTTTCATATTGATGAGGCGAGGTATTTCTCTACTTTGCCCACAAGGCAAACATAATAAATGAAGACTGTGTTGGAATAGTCATATATTACCCGTGAATTTACCACTGAAGTTCCTGAGCGTATGTAGGTGTTATCCTTCTTGGCACTGACACTCCATTTTCCCCCTTAGCTTTGAAAAGATTTAATTTCTTCTTATGGTCCTTATGCTTCCTTTTGCCTGTATGTTTCTCCTTGGTATAATTATAATGTTGTTCCTTCAGGTGAAATCAAAATTGATATTTCCCTTTTCATTAAGAATCAGAGAAAAAGACCCAACTGAGTTGCTTAGTATTATTTTAGGAGAAGAGAATCCCTAAACAGCGTGTAATTTTTTTTCCCAACCAATCTGAATTTATAATTCTCTTCCCCTACCCAAGCCAATTTCAGGCCATTTTCCCTTTGATATATAAGTTGAGAATGTAGAGCCTTCTATGAGTCTTTAGAGGCGCCTCCTGTACTCTCTTCCCTGTTTCTGGCTGATATGGTTTGGCTGTCCCCCACCCAAATCTCATCTTGAATTGTAGCTGTCATAACTCCCAGGTATTATGGGAGGGATCTTGGGGGAGATAATTAAATCATGCGGGCGGTTTCCCCTATACTGTTCTCGTCCTAGTGAATAAGTCTCATGAGATCTGATGGTTTAAAACCTCTTTCGCTTGGTTCTCATTTTCTCTCTTGTCTGCTGCCATGTAAGACATGACTTTTGCCTTCCACCATGATTGTGAGGCCTCCCCAGCCATGTGGAACTGTGAGTCCATTAAACTGCTCTTTCTTTATAAATTTACCCAGTCTTGGGTATGTCTTTATCAGCGGCATGAAAACAGGCTAATACACTGGTCTTTAATGCTTCTAGTAGAGTTTGAATATTCCAAATTAAACCAAAGAAGCAAGTGCAATTGCTAAGACCTGCACTTTCCAAAACCTCTCACAATAATGTTAATCAAGATTTTCCTTTATTTTTCCCAAAATGGACAGCTGGATAAGAAAGGCATTTAGGGAACACATTCATTAAGTATATTTTAAAGCTTTTGGAAGTGACCCAGAACCAAGTGGGTATGGCCAAAAGGAAGTAGCCACAAAGGAAAAAAGAATATCTCAAATTGATTGAGGCACCTCACTGAGGACGTGGTAAAGCTATATCTTACAGATCTGATGTGGTTGTTCTGGTAGGAACGAGGTCTGAGGCATTCTCCCATAGTTAAGGAGTAAAGCCTTCCCATAAAGGAGGAGATATTCCTGATGTCAGTGGTCCTGGGAAGAGGTGAGCCCTAAGATAGAAAACAGAGACTTGAGAGGTAAGACTCAAACAGGAGAGAGGAGTACATAGAGTTGTCCCCTGAACAGCACAGGTTGAACTGCATGGGTCCACTCATATGGAGATTTGTTTTTCAATAAATATTTAAAGATTTTTTTTGGATATTTGCAGCAATTTAGAAAACAAAAAATAACTCAGGGACAAACTGTGTAGCCTAGAAATATTGAAAAAATAAGGAAAAGTTATTTCATGAATGCATAAAATACACATGGACACAAATCTATTTTATAATTTACTACCATAAGATATATACAAATCTGTTATAAAAAGCTAAATGTATCGAAACTTTGCACACAAAGTGTACATGGGGATATTAGCAGTTGTGAGAAATGTAAACAAGCACAAAATTGTAGTATTAAATTATAGCTGCGTAAAATTAACTGTATTCTATGCTGCACTACTGTAATAATTTTGTAGCTACCTCCAATTGTCATTGCAGTGAGCTCAAGTGTTGTGAGTATCTGCTTAAAACATCACGTGATATTAATTTTCTCCCTCGAGTAAATTGAGCGTAGCAGTAACAAGTGATCTCTTCCAGTTCTTGCGTGTTTTTCATCAAGTTGAATGCAGTACCATAAACCTTAAATAATACCATGGGACCCATCCAAAGTGCCACTAGTGATCCTGGAAGTGCTACCAAGAAGCAAAGAAAAGTCACTATATTGCAAGAAAAAGTTGTATTACTTGATATGCACAATAGATTGATGTGTCTGCAGCTGTGGTTGCCCACCATTTCAGACAGATGATTCATCTTGTAAACAGACCACATAGGCTTACCCTATCAACAAATACAGAATAGTACTATGAATGTATTTTCTACTCCTTATGATTTTCTTAATAACATTTTCTTTTCTGTAGCTTACTTTACTATAATAATACAATATATAATACACACACATAAAAATATGTGTTAATAGACTGTTTACGCTATCAGTAATGTTTCCAGTCAACAATAGAGTTTTTGGAGAGTCAAAAGTTATACTCAGACTTTTGACTATGCAAGGGGCTGGTACCCTTAACCCCCACTTTGTCCAAGGTCAATTGTGCTCTCCTTTCAGAGAGTAGTCCTTTCTTGTGTCTGGATTCCAAAGATTTATGTTTTGTTCAAGGGTGAGCTCAGGTGGTGAAAGATGGTCTCTGCCAAGTGAGGGTTGCTGAGAGGTCGACCCAGTGAAAGTGGACAAAGTGGGCTCCTGGGAGAAGACACATCTACTTTTTCGATCAGTTCAGTATATTTGCCTTTCTGGATATGTCTTTGTTAGCCTAAATCATTAGTAAAGTCTGGTTTAAATGTTAATTCTTAACCAGCTGCGCTGCTGAGATTGAAGGAAAGAATCAGTTCCTGCATGGAAAGGTCCTAGAGACGAGAGTCATGTTTTCCCTAGCTAAAAGTGGGGATCTCGTGATCTAGCTGCCCATTGCCATCTGAAGATAAAAAAAAAAAAAAAAAAAAATCCCATCCTTAAAGGATGGGAGTTTGATTCTATCCAAGATAGCTATAGGTTTATCATAATAAATGACTCCAGAGAAAATCAGAAAATTATAGTACTAAAAGTGAAATAGATTAAACACCAGTTAGCACATTTGAGTTCCTTCTCAATACACACTAAGAGGAATCTTGTCTCTGTGATGAATTAGGACTCAACTTCATCTGCTTAATTATTTATATTTCATTCTCTTTTCTAGTTCTGTAATTTCTTGTTAGGATAGATGATGCATTAGCTTCTTGGATCATAGGCAGGGATTAGTATAATTAAGATAATTAAAGTTGTTCTTTTATTCTCAAGTTTTATTCAGGGACTGAAACTGGTGTCTTATGTCTTCTCTTTCCCTTTCTGTTTGTATTGAAAAACATTGGACCAAAAATAAAACGAAGATGCAGGTCAGAGTTCACTAATTTTTTTCCTCATTTCTATTCTTTGTCTTCTGACATCTAAAAAGCAATTAAGAGAAACCAATCATAGTACCATTGATAATTACATATAGTTTGACATTTTGCAGCGGTGTGCTAGAACTGGCTGGGCATAAGGGCTGATTAATACATATTCTGGAATTTAATGAGCTGGATGTTAAACTATTAGTGACTCAAAATTGGAGGACTGTTTACATCACCATGCAAATTGGCAATCAGAAGTCTTCCGCTTTCTCTTCCTTTTTTCCAGAGAGCTGATTTACCAAAACACTATTGAACTCAGTTTTGGCATCACAAATGTTGCATAAAAATTATTTCATTTCAAAAATTATTACAAAAATTCATTTTTATGTTTATATTTTAGAATAATTTAAGTGGGCTGATTTTTTAAGAGTAGGCACTTGTTTATTAGAGGAAAATCTCAACTTTCTTAATGCGAAGGAGAGATATTTGTATGTTTGTTTCACTTTTAATATTTTTTATCTTTCAAATGAATTCCTAAAAGGATAGGGATTACTTCCTGGGACTATAATGAACAGGAAAAATAGGGCATAATAGGGCGTAAGTTCTGAAAAGAAAAATCCTATATTTTGTTCTTAAAAATGAATTCCTACATGATATTTATTATATAAGCAGGTGTCCTATTTATATATTGAAGTTTAAAACCAGCCCCGGGGAATTAGCCTTGTAGCATGAGTCAGCTTGCATTCTGCCTTCCTGGAGGTAACAGCCCAGGGATTCTCTGGCATTGGCACTGTTGGCCCTGTGTTTGAGAAAGTCTAGTCAATTAACTGAGTTCTTTTGCTTTAACAAACCCTGAGGCTTGTTAAATTCCTAAAAATAATTTTTTATATTTATTCTTTCAAGTCCTTATTGTGAGCCAAGAAAATAGAAAGAGGTGGGAGGGGAGGTGGGCAGGTAGAGAAAGAGCTGGAGACGGGACATGAGTCGGTGAGTGGTGTCTTTCATATTTGCAGTTATTTATTATTAGCAGTGGGCTCTGGATTAGTTTCCTATGGTTGCTGTAAGAAATTACCACAGACTTTGTGGCTTAGAACAACAAACATGTATTCTCTTAAAATGGGAGAAAGTTCAGAGATTCAAAATGAGTTTCACTGGGCCGAAGTCAAGGTGTCTGCAGGACTATCCTCTCTCTGGAGGCTCTAGAGGAGAATCCACTTCCTTACTTCTTCTGGCTTTGGAGCTGCATACCTTGGTTCATGGCTCTTTTCTCTGTCTTCAAAGCTATCAGTGTAATATCTTTCTTCAGTCTTCACATTGCCTTTTGTGTCTATAGTCAAATCTCCCTCTGCCTCCCTTTTACAAGTACATTTGTGATTCCATTTAAGAACCACCCAGATAAGCCAGGATAATATCCCCATCTCAGGATCCTCAACTTAATTACATTTGCAAAGTCTCTTTCCACATATAAGGTAACATTCACAGGTTCCCGGAGTTAGGATCTTGATGTCTTCGGGAATCAATATTCAGCCTACTGCAGGCCTTTCGGAGAATGAGCAGGTACCATGATGCTCCCTTGGGGAACTTTGAAGTGTGTAGGAATTGCCCTTGAAACTGTCCCCTTTGGAGAAGACTAGCTCGCTTTAAAACTTTGATTATCTTCACCCCATCTGTCTACCTATTCCACCAGCAGAGAACGGAACCCAGCAAAATTTTCTATTTTAATTAATGTGTTATGCCATAGTGAGAGCAGGCATATTTTTTTCTATGTGAAAACAATGCTGGGAGCAGACAGGAAAAAAAATCTTAGTTGCTTCTTATAGGAAGTACTTGCTCATAGAAGATAGGAATTTGAATGAAGTATAATAATATACTTACCAAGTGTCCCTCAGAAACTTCACCTGCATGAGCTCATCAACCAAAGCTATTATGTCATCAACTCTACACACCAATTTTCTTCCTTGGATGGCTCGCTGAAAATCATGTAGCCATGTGCTAAAAGCCAGTTAGTACCATTTCCTAAGTTCTTTATTGTGAGACATGTCTAACATTCTATCAAATAAGTTTCTTAATTAAATAATTAAATTTACCAAACCAGACATGGAGAAAGCAGCCTAATATGCTTGCAAGGAACAGGCACCCATTGTATAGGGAAGCAAACTGCTTAGACTGTACAGTATCCTGGACCAAGTTTTCCTCAAGTTTAGGAGTCAGTAAGTTACTCCTTTCTGCTGAGGAGGATAGGAAGGAGTGAAGAGGAAGCCTGCAAATGTTGCAGGAGTTTAAGCTTCCTCTAGAAACAAGAAGACAGGAATAAAAGACTCCTCCCTAATAGAGGTATTGTTATCTCTCTTCCACGTTATGGATCTTTGGGATAACTCTGGGGTATTTGAAAATTTAAATATTAAATTAAAAAATGCCAAGAATGGAGCTATGAGCTTCAAAATGATCCTTCCTTCCTTCCTTCCTTCCTTCCTTCCTTCCTTCCTTCCTTCC
>NW_026652286.1:10722955-10797725 GCF_009828535.3 Hylobates moloch | reverse complement strand
TCCTTCCTTCCTTCCTTCCTTCCTTCCTTCCTTCCTTCCTTCCTTCCTTCCTTCCTTCCTTCCCTCTCCCTCCCTCCCTCCCTCCCTTTTTCTCTTGCTTGCTTTCATCTTCCTTCTCTTCCTTCTTCTCCTTCTTCTTTTTTCCTATCCCTCTGTTTCCCCCTTCCTCCCTCCATCCCTTCCTTCTTTTCTTCCTCTTTTCCTTTCTTTTCTCTGGTCACTAGGTGATCTGAAATTTTTGGTTAAAGAATGGAGAAATTGGGAACTAATTTTGTCTTTCTACCATTTTTGTTTTTTCCTTAGAAACTAAAAAGATGTTTTAGATTTATTTACCCTACATAATTTATTGTTTATACTCATCCAAACTTGGTAAAGTAAAAACTGCTTATTGGGCATTTTATTACCTTCGACTATATTTGTCAATATAGTTATATTAATCAAAATATTAACCAGTTACAGCTGATAAGCACCATTGGTGCCAGTTTTGAAATTCTTAAAGATCAGATAATGTGACAATAATTTTAATGAGTGATGCAATAATTTTAATAAGTTAAATTTTGATGATTTTCCATTGAGCACTCTCTAATTAGGCACCGTACTCCACACATTGATCCTCTTAGCTAACAGAGAGTTTCCACAGCTTGAGGAATCTGGTCCCTTTATCTGAAAAATAGTGACATAACCTCTCATTTCACCTTGAAACAAATCAAACCTCCTCTGTTCTCAAGCTTGTATGGTACTCATTGGATGAATTGTTAATTAAATTGCTTGATCATATTGAATTTATTATTTTATTGAGTATTTTTTAAAATATCCGTTTATCAGTCAGAATATCTCATAGTTATAGAAAATTCAGAAAATACCAAACACCATAAAGAAGAAAACAAATTACTCCTTCTCACATTACATTAAATAGCCTTTATTAAAGGTCACTATAACAAATTGGGATCCTCCTATATACAGATACATTTTGCATTTAACTTTGTCTTTCACTTTTTATTATATGATGATTGCTTTCCCATGTCATTTCCTAAAAATATTACTTTATAATTATATTTCAAATAACATATCAAAATATGACATCAATTTTTTATTATTGCACTTCAATTAATTCACATTTTCTCTTTATAAATAATGATATAAAATAAATTCATATATAAATCCTCAGCCTTCTGATTATTTTATAATATGTTTTAAGAAGTGAAATTACTAAGTCAAGGCATTTTATGTTTTCATTAAAACATTTAGAACATCATATGGTTAATGCATGTAAATTATAAGAAACTGGAAATCTGTATAAATACATTTTAAAAGATAAATTGCCATAATACCAGAGATATGTACTATAAATCTTTTTAATATTCTATGCTTTTCCATGCTGTCCAAAAATTAAATAGTGATGTACCTATTTTTTTAACATATATAGTGAACAAGTTCATGTCAGTGAAGGGCCCTTTCCAATATCATTTTCAAATGCGATGATCATTTTATAATTTTGTAAGATTTTTATTCTTTTAAATTCTTAAGGTGTGTTTTTTGGCCCAGAATGTGGTATATCTTGGTGAATGTTCCATGTGAGCTTGGGAAGAATGAGTAGTCTGCTGCTGTTGGGTATTCTATAAATGCCAATTAGATCAAGACGATTGATGTGTTCAGTCCAAGTATATTCTTACTGATTTTATGCCTGCTGAAACTATCAAGTTTGAAAAAAAGCGTGTTGTCTCTAACTGTAATAGTGAATTTGTCTACTTCCCTTTGTGGCTGTATCACTTGAGCCCACATATGTGGATACTTTGCTGTTAGGTGCATACACTTTAGGGATTATTATGTCTTTTGTAGAATTTACCCCTGTATCATTATGAAATGTCCTCTTTCTCCCTGAAAATTTTCCTTATTTTAATGTCTGCTGTGTTGAAAGTTAGTGTAGCTACTAAAAGCTCATTTTGATTAGTGTTAGTATGGTATGTCTTTTTTAATTCCTTTACTTTTTCTCAAATGTACATTTTTAAATTGAGGTGAAATTCACATAATACGCACTTAATTTCAAGTGAACAATTTAGTGGCATTGAATACATTCAAAATGTTGTGCAACCACCACCTCAATCTAGTTCCAAATGCTTTCATCACCCCAGAAGGAAATCCCATACCCATTAAGCATTTACTCCTCCATTCTCCCTTCTTCTCAGCCCCTGGAAACCACCAATCTGTTTTCTGTCTCTGTGGATTTACCTATTTGGGAAGGTCCAATGTAGTTCTCCTTGTTCCTCTGTAGGTGAAGTGCTTTTTTTCCCCCTGACTTATTTCAAAAATTTTCTTTTAGTTTTAGGTTTCCTGAAATTTGAATATATAAGCTTAGGTGTAATTTTTTCTTGGTATTCATCTTCTTTGGCGTTTGCTGAGCTTCCTGGATCTTTGCTTGGTGTCTGTCACCAATTTTAGAAAATTCTCAACCATTACCACTTCAAATATTTCTTCTGTATCTCTTTTTTCATCTCTAGTGTTCAAATTAGCATGTATTACTCCATTTTAAATTGTCGTATGGTTTGTGAATGTTCTGTTCTGTTTCATTCTTTTTTTCTCTTTGCATGTCAGTTTGGGAAGTTTCTATTGCTATACATACCTTCAGGCTCACTAATTCTTTCTTTGGCCATGTCCAGCCTACTGATGAGTCCATCAAAGGCATTCTTCATTTGTGTTACAGTGTTTTTTATTTCAGGTATTTCCTTTTGATTCTTTCTCAGAGTTTTCATCTCTTTGCATATATTACCTATTTGTCTTGCATGTTTTCCTTTAGAGCCCTTAACATATAATCATTGTGTTTTAAAGTTGTTTATCTGATTATTCCAAAATCTGTATCATATCTGAGACTGTTTCTGATGTTTGCTTTGTTTTCTTCAATTGTGTTTTTCCTTTGTCTTTTAACATGCTTGTAATTTTTGTTGAAAGCTGGACATGATTTATTAGATAATAGGACTAGAGACAAATAAGCACTTAATGTGAGGTTTTATGTGATACGTCTGGGAGTTGAGTTGTGTCACTGTTTGCTGTAGCTGTACATAGCAAAAGCATCAGTTTCCTCTACTGTTCTTGGTACGCATCACCAACAGCTCTTTGGGTTTTACTAGAAACTCCTTCTTCAGTGAAGTTTGTGTGTTATAGTTATTTTAACTGTAATCCACTGTTGTTATACTAGAAATCTGTTAGCATGGTGATAAGATGTGGGCAAGGAGAAGCATTCTGCAAACTTACAACTACATCTCCATTTTTAATTGGGATCGTGTTGTTAAACTGTCACCCGTATAATGTTTCTTAACTTTTTATATCTCCCTTTAGGTAAGATGGAAAAGCTAAAGGGGGCTGGAGTTGGATAATTTCTCATTTCTTAGATAATAAATGAATTTTATGAGCCATCTTTTCCCTTAGAGAGTAGGCCTTTCTTATGGCAAATGCTCTGGGGCATATTTCAGAATTATTAATTATATTCTTCCAAAACAAGTTTTTTCTGTTGTTGTTGTTGGTTTTTTTTTCTTTTTCTTTCAGTCTTTACTGTGAGAACCTGTAGTGTCCCTGGAGGTAAAATTCCTGAATATGTGAATACCACATAAGACTAGTCCCTAGGAATTCTTATTCTCAGAGTAGTGTATACTCAACCTCTAGCAATTGGTCAAATTACCTTTTAAATATTCCTACCAGTTTATAGCTACAGTGGCTTCTGCTCCAAGTTAAGTTTATCTTGGCTGTGATCTCTATATTCACTTTTCTCTCTAGATTTAGGGGTGGCAGTTTGTCCTGTGAGTTTAATTCTTTCATGGGTCCAAGAAAAGCCATAGATTTTCAATTTGTTCAGTCTTTATTGTCTTAAAGATGCAGGCGTGATAACTTCTAAGTTTTTTATGTATTACAGCTAAACCTAAAATTCTCTCATAACTTTTGTTTAACCAATAGCTTCTAATTGCATAGGCTTTTTATGATCTTCCACTCTCAAAAGATATTGACAATTTCATTCTATTTCTCTCTTCCTTCATTCACTCATTCTCTAGAATGACAATATTGTCTCTTCTCCTGCCTTCTGGAATCGTCAACATTTTATATCCCTCCTTTTTCTCAGCCAATGACATTTGCTTCTGTTTTACTGAGAAAATTGAAGTAACCAGGAAAGATCTTTCATAAGCTTTCATCACAGCTTTGAACCAACTGCCTGTTTTGGCACATATTACTTTCTTCCCATTACCATAGATACATTTTCTATCCTCTTCTCTATGGATCAGCTATCCTCTTTCATGCAAGCCCTTTTCCTTTCTTACTTAGTCAAGGACATAGCACAAGAAATTTGTCCCAATCCTGCAACTTCTGTTCTAAATCATTAATTTTTACTATTTTCAGGATTATTTTCATCAATAGAAAAGCAGCTAATATACATTTTATAAAATAAAAAGACATTCCTCCAAACAAAATAAATTCCTCCTTTTTTACCTGCCGACATTCTTTGTTATCTTTGAGAAAAAGTCGTTGACAACATTTTCTTCTCAATCTTTCCAATTCTCTCTCTTCCCATTCTTTCTAAAACACACTTAAATCTTATTTTTGCCTTTAGCATTTCACTAAAACTGCTGTTGTCCCTGTGACAGTGATAGGGTGAATTATTTGCTCATGATTTGTTCTCCTTCCCTTTTTCTTGGCGTGGCTCACCACCTACTGGTGTTGGTCTTGGCTAAGTGGTTTACTTTGGTCAATGGAATGTGGAAGAATGGACTGCGTGTGAGTTTTGAGCCAAGGTAAGTTTCTACCAGCCTTCCTGAGATATGAGGAAGGCATACTGTTGGTAGCCATAGCTCCTTCAGCTCCTTCAATCCTGTCCCAGGATTATCATGTATGAGGTAGACCTAAACTAGACCTCATATGTGGCTTATGAGAATGATTTTCTGAGTTGTTTAATCTTTTATGTATCTTCATACCCACTGTCTATTTCCAGCAATTGAATCCTGTGATAATTTACTCGGTGTCTGTAGATAACAATAGACCTGCCTCTATAATATAATTATCTAATTTGCATATGCTAGCTTTTCTTAGAACTTATTTGCAATCACATTTGGGAATATGATGTGAAGATATGTAAAACTGAGTTTTACCTTTATCTTTAAAAGTTTTCTTTTTTTATCTAAGAAAAAGAAGTATCCTTCTGGAATTGTATATATTTCTTCTCAGTTGGTTCAATAAAAATGCCGAATATTTGGTTCATCTGACATTTTCCTTGCGGTTTGTTAAGTGATAAATGAGCCAGAAACTATTCCTCATTAAGCTGTCTAAGTGAGAACAGCAGAGACACCGAAGTTTCTCTTAAATAGGGTAATAAATGCTGGGTGGGGTATTGGGAGAAAAGTGGTCAAATTCTAATTATTCTACTGACTGGCTATGTGACTTTACAATGATTAATTTACCTTACTTAGCCTTGGTTTCCTGAAACATAAAACAAATAATTTAACTTGATAAAATTTAGTTGAACTCTTAAGTTTTATCAATAGTGAAACATACTTTTCATTAAAATAGAGATGGACAAATACCTGTAAACTGCATAGGATGGAAAGGATGTTAGGAAGTTTATAGAGTGAGAAAAATTGACACTTCACATCGTGAAGAGAGGAAAGAAATGGCATCAAATGAGATAGTTACTGTAAAAAGAGTCCATTGAAACAAGAACATATGGAGGATAATGTCTGCCATATTCAGATCAGTGCCAGATTTTTGTAGTTTGTTGGATGCTTTTCTATAGACTTTAGAAGGAAAAAGAATACAGCTGCGAAAACTCCCCTCTTCACCTTGGCTGAGGCATTCTTCAAGAGAGCAGATGGCTATAAGTTTCAAGCCATGAATCATTGTCAAGGGATCTCCTCAAGCTGCCTGTAGCAAGAAGAGTTGACAAGCCTCAAAGGGTAATATTTTTATCACTATGGGTGTCAGTCACATCAATGCCCTTGCTGCTGGGATCAGACTTATTGTTAATAAAGCTCTATGACTTGGAAACAAAATAGCAAAAGTCAGCAAATTATTTCTACTTGCTGTCTCATGGATGTTTCAAGGCTATAGTATTCCTCTAATACTCATCAGTGAAAAAAATAAGACAGGAACCATGTCTTTCACTTTATTTATTTTTGTCTGATTTCAAAGCAGACTGTAGATGAACATTTTATATATTTTGGTGGCTTGATTAGCTATTTTTTAAAGCCATTATTGTTAATATTATCTTGCTGGTTGTGGTATGTGGTCCACATTTGCTATTCTGTTAAAATATGCAGACATGTGAGAGTTTGATTTTGATTTGGTTCATATAATATTATTGTAATGTTGTGGTTCATAATAGGTCTATCTATTATTTGAAGGAATCATGGTGAATTAGTTTGAATCTACTTAAAATATTGGCTCAGTGGGCTCTTCTTGTAGACTAGAAACAGGTTATATTGGATCTCACTATGAAAACTCTAATTTACTTTTTGTTGTGTTGATTAGACAGTATTTCAGTCACTTTAGTTACTTTTAAAGTCACTTTTACTAGCTTTGGGGAATTTATGCCTAGAATACCCTGGCTAGTTCTTCTTGAATTTGATGATTAGAATATATCTCAGAGATCATTTTTAACCTTTTAAACAGAAAAAATGTCTTTGGCCATTGGGTTTTAAAACCAGAAATCTAATAAAGAAAAAAGTGACCCAAAGTGGTGGCTCTTTTATAATATGGAGAAGTCAATATTTGATGAATTCCAAATGGCTGTTGTAGTAAGTGAAAATGACTATTTCAGAAAGATATCCACTTTTTACTTTTTTGGAATTCAGTGGGGGAGATAGATTCAGGGTGAGTGTTTTGAAGAGCATAACTTTTTCAGATATGAAGGGCAGGGTGATCAGGTGCAAAGGGCAGGGGATTTGAGTCAGCCAGACGTGCTTTGTCTCTTCAAGTTGTGTGACCAGTTATAAATGCCTCTCAGTCGTTTTCCTCCACTGTAAAATGGGGAAAATAATATGTACCTCACTACATTGCATTGTTGTAAGAAGGAAAGATAAGTTGCTAGAGACTTTTATTTTAATCTGGCATGTGGTGGGCACTCATAAATGGTGACGATTGTTAGGATTTTCTCATTGTACTGTTGGCTAATTCAGTTGTTGTCATTTTAGTGGCTAAATAATGTACCCTAAGAAAAATAATGCCCCCCAACCCGCCACACACAGAAAAAAAAATCAGAGTTGGATGAGGTATTTAGAAAACAGGTTTCTAGTCCTGGCTCTCCAATTTTATGACTCTGAGAAGTTTCACTTATCCTTCCATACCTCAGTGTTAGGTATGAAATGAAGGTAGTGAAATAAGATTAAATTTTAGAGAACACTGATATTGATCATTATTCCTAGAATTAAAAACTTCCATGTTCAAATAAATTTAGAAAAATCTCTGGACATATTACAGCCCTCTTGGAAATTTTCCTTGCTCATTACCATATTAAAATATAGTTTAAAAGGATTTTGGTAGCGAAATATACTGAACTTAGTATAACCCAGTTTCTCATACACTTGACAAGAGCATTTCTTATTGTTGGAAAACTCATCTTGCTAAACCCTTTCATGTAACTTGATTTGGAAATGCTATATTAGATGTTTCTTATGGTCCCTATCAACTCAATTATTTTGTGACTCTGCAAATAAGTAATTTTCCTGAAGGAACAATGTTTGGTGATGGTTTATGAAGAGTGCTATTTCAAAACTCCATTGTATATGAAAGAAATAATTTCTTATTAGACCACTAGAGGGACATTTTTAAATTATGGATAGGTATATGAGTAAACTTTTAATAGTTCTTATATAGATGATATGTGTTTACAGAGGAATGTGTTCTAATTGTCCATGTTTTCCTTGAGGCTGTGAATTAAATTTACCTTGATAACATTTATCAATTTATTGTACATTCTCAGCTAATATATAAATTATTGTTTCTGAAAAATATGTAGACATAAAAGCCCACACAGTAACATAGTATATATGTACATAAAACATATGGAATGTACACGTTACTGCTAGAGGGTTTAAATTTATTCGCTGTTATGGCACCATTGCTTTTTCTCTAATTTATACCACATGTTCCTTCTTTATTTAGCTTTTAATTCTGTAGAGAGTTTGGGAATATAAATTGTGTGAAGGATGTGAAATATATTCCTCCCAATCGGGTGTTTGGCATCCTTACTTTGATATTTGCTAGAATAATTTTCATCTGCCATTTTTTAAAATAATGATAGAAATCTTTCCTTGGGCTTATGAATCTAGTGCATGTGTGGAAGAATTCTTATGTGGTCTCTTACTGCTTCCTTTAGAACAAGAATACATCCACGAGGAAGACAGGAGTTATAACTGCCAAGACAAACGCAGGTTTCCCACAGTTTGTGTGTCTCTTGGAGATCCACAGCCTGGGTGTAGCAGTTATTCCTTCCTGACAATGTAGGCTACCTGATTATTGTCAGACTTTAGGTTGTCTTTATATATGTAATGATTGCCCTTCTTCCCCACACTTCCTGATAATCTTGGTACAATAGGGAAAAGGAAAGTGACCAGTTATGGTGTAATTACTGTGGCTCCGCCATCCTCTCACTTCCTAGCGCTAATCAGTTATTCAATTATTTTAGTTATACCTCATCCAAATTTCTCAAATGTGTCCATGAACTTGATTCTTGGCTCTATCACTTACTAGCTGTGTGACTTTGGTCAAATTCCTTAACTTCTTTTTGTCTCATTTCTTCTTCCATAAAAGGCACTGGTTAATGATGTAAATGTTAGGGGGAAGCAGGGTTGTGGTTGTTGAAAGTGATTCAGTAAGATATTTCATTCAAATGCTTAGTGTAAAAGCTGGCGCAAGAGGGTTACACTTGAAATATATGCTTCCTTCTTTACTGTTATTTTTAGTTTAGGTTTTCATTATTTGTTGGCTTTTTACTGGTCTCTCTGACTCAAAATCTCTTCTCCTCTCCTAATCCATTCTTCATAATACTTTCAGAATGATCTTTTAAAATTGCAGATCAAATGTTACAAAACTTTCCCTGTTTAAAGCCCCATAATAGTTTCCAATTCTCTGTCAGATGGAGTCCAGACTGTACAGCATGACTAACTGTGCACTCCTGGACTTTCTGTCCAACACCATTCTCCAGCCAGGACTGAAACACTTGCAGTTACATTTTTGTACTTCCTTATCTTTGTATAAGCTTTTCCTGCTGTCTCAAATATGTAAGAAACTGTGTTCTACCTCTACCCTCACAGCTGCAACACTCTGTCCTTTAAGTCCCAGATGTCGGATCGCTGAGTAGCATTCATTATTCCTCTGTGCCACAGCCGTCTGTGTCTTATGTCCACCTGTTACTATGCTGTGTTACAATTATCTGTGTTCCTCTCTCTGTCTCTCTCTGCGTCTCTCTCGGTCTCTCTCTCTCTCTCTCTCTCTCACACACACACACACACACACACACACACACACACACACAGAGAAACACACAAATAAAACTGTGCTCCAAAGGGGAGGGCAATGATTCTGATTCACTTCTCTGCCCTAGTACTAGAGATGATACTTGATAAATGCCTGTTGAATGACTGAATGAGTGAGAGTCATCATGAAATATAGCATGCCTTCCCTCCTGAACTCCTAAACAACATTAGTGCAATAAAACACCTTACACTTGTCACAGAGTAGCTATTCAATAAATAACTTTGAATAAACTAATGTGTTTATATTCCTACATATAATGTCAAGTAAAGAAAATTAGAATCATGTAACCAAAAGTATCAGATGCTATAATATTACTGAGTTAAACACAAAAAGAGTTGAAAATAGAATGAAGTAACTTTTTTCTCTTATTTGAGTTATTCTTTTTTCCCATATTTCTCTGATTTTTTAGATATCATAATTTAGGAGTCATAATTCATAATTACTTAAATATATGAAGTGTACTTGCCATTCTTTGAAAAGGTTAGTGCTATCATAGGATGTGTAAATCTTCTTTTATGAAAAAGATGACAAGCAAAATTATGACTCAGTCAAGGTTTTATAAAACATTGACTTGGATGTGCTTGCTTTTGAAGTAATTTTAGTTTAATCCCTCATCAGAGATTCAATCCTTATTTATGTACAATTATCAAGCTGATAATATTTAGTGTCATTGATGAATGGTCCCATGGAAATAAGGTCAAATTTAGAATTTTCTTCTCTTTAGAATCACTGAATATTTTACATCCCACATTACTGTTTTATAGACTTTCAATGACTAGATAAATAGGTCCCTAGGTTTTACATCTATGAAGGTATAAATAAATGAGCATAGATGTTCCCAGATTGCCTAGAGATAGATGAGGGATGTAAGCGGAGATAGAGCCACAGGAAATCTAGAAGCAGAGTAGCCTGCCCGCCCACAACGAGTACTGGTGGTAAAAGAACAAATCAACCTTCAAGTCTCAACTTTTGGCTTGGTTAGATGGGACCAAAACTTACATTTTTTAAAAGTGGAAAAAAAAATCTGTTTTTCTGAATATTTTGCCATAATTTTCCCAAACTGTGTGTTTTTCCCAGTCTTCGGCTCTGCAGTTTACACACCCAATCCCTAAGACTGCACTTCTCTCCCTGTGTTACTGTTTTTCATGTAATCTTTCTTTTGAGGCTTTTTAAACCCGAGACTATCTGTAATGGGATATTCTATTATACAACACTCTGAGGAGTCGACTATAGCCTAAGGGCTCTTTTGGTTAATGTAACACTGTGTTCCGGAGGCACTGGATAGCAGGAACTGCTGATTGCAGCAAAGGTCCGCACAGGCAAAACTAGAAAATGATAAGGAGGGATTTGTGAAATCACATCTGCATGTGGTTGACTGCCTTTTGATACCATTTACAGGAACTGGCAGAGAAAACATGAGCAATAGAATACTGGACTAACAGACAACTTAGGTGGAGAAATAATTTCAGGAGGGTATGGAGTGTTGGAAAGAGCTTGAGTTTTGGTGTCAAATACACCTGGGTTGGGTTCCCAGGCCTTGGGCAAAGTTGCCATGCTGTTTCTGTTTCCTCTCTCCTCTATAAAATCAGGGTAAAATGCTGTAATAAATACTGCTGGGACTTCACCCATATCCCTCGGATCACTGTACTCACGATGGATGCAAGAATGTGGGAGGTCAGCTTCCTTGTTCCAGTGGGAACACACCTAAGATTCCCCCGTGGGTCAGGCTGAAGCAACTCTGAGTAACTTTACCTGAGACCATGTTCATGATTGGCTGCTTCCATAGCCATGCCTTGTTTCCTCTGCTCCTCACTGTTTTCTCAGAGCAATTCCATAGTAAATTATTTGCATTCAAATCCTCACCTCATGTTGCAGTTCTGGGGAATCTGACCTAAGCAGATGTCTATCTACTTTGACAGTACTTGATGAGGATTAAATACGGTAGGTTTATGATGACTGTTAGAATATAAAGGACAAAATAAACTCTGATTATTACTCCCTTATTTAGTCTGATTGATGTTTTTTTTTTTTTCTTTTTGCCTGTGTTTTTATTCTGCCTAACTCTATGCATATTCACCTTTTGGAGATTCAAATTCCAGCTCTCTAATTGCGTATACTTTTTAAGCCAGAAGTTTGATTTTCATTTGCAAATCATAGAGGTGAGCATATTTTTCTCTGCTGATGACTATTTGTTAGTCTAAACCCTCTTGCTAGTCAACATGTAGATGAAAATTCAGTTCTAGATATTAATTACTGCTTCAACTTAGTGGCCATATTTCATGGTGTCGAGTGGTTAAGAATAGGTTTTGATGTCAGATAGAGCTTGATATGAACTCAGACACTTTCAGAGTCCTATAATATGAGGATGCCTTTAAAGGTTATAATGTAATCAAGTGAGAGCTTACAACAGGGCCTGCCATGTAGTTAGTGCTTAACAAATGATAGCATTTTGTTATTTTTGTTACTATTATTGTATTTTAGTTCAATTTCAAGATTCCAACAATAGACTCATACTTTCACATTTTGACTAGATTCTTCCAGATACGCTTCTTTTCCTTTATGAAAATTCATCCTCTACCCAATGTGTTTAGTGACTTTCTGCCAAAGGAAAGTTTGGGAAGCTCACATTTTTCCAGGTCCCCGAGGTCTTGTTTAGTGAGTTATTGTTTTAAGGAACACATCAAAAAATTTTTTCACTTGTAATGGCAAATATATTAGTAATTCAGTTAAACCAGAATTCTGCAGATGGCACTTCTGGATTATGTTTTACTAAAAAAAAATTATCTGAGTTATTGTTTTTCACTTGATGTTTTGCAAATCTGGACTAATACTTGTAAAATTATAGATCATATTGTCAATGAATATTGATAATTTTCTCTTGAAAATTTTAAGACCATAATAGATAATTCTCTTTATACAATAGTTTAATTATTGCTTAAAGGCAGGGAATTGACCCAAAATAATTTTTATAATTTCTTGTTCTGTTATTCTAAATTTATCACAGTGACCTTTCCAGTAATCCCAAGGTAGGGATATTCAAATTTTTTCTTGTATCTTTAATATTCAACTGTGACTTTTAATTACTTCTCTCTACTTCTCAGTTTTAAAACATCAATTTTTCTTTTATAAAAGATAAAGATTGAAATACACGCAATTTTCTTAAAAATATGAGCACAGTTTATATATTTCCTTGGGAAAACTATTCATATAAATGATTTTTATTCACTTCTGGGCTTCCAGATTTTTCTCTTTTCCCTTCTGCTATGAGAAAAAGTGCTCTTGGGCTAGATTCCTGGGTATCACAGGAGCACAGGTTAAAATGCTTTCAAATGCATGTTGTCTCCCTAGACCTCTGGCTGAGCATACCCACTGAGTTATCAGCAGGGACCCGCTTGGCTGAAGTTTTTCAGGGCTTCTCTAGAGCATTTTTTCCATACGTGTTTCCTCCACAGGGGACTAACAAACACCTCAGAGGCAGACAGTTGTTAGCTATGGTGAATATTTTTTTTGTCAGTTGACATTTCAATATCTTCCTTTCTAGGACTGTGCATTATGCCTGCCTTATGTTAAGGACCCCAAGAGGCAATACATTGTTTGCCTATATGTCCGTGTGTGTGTATACACACACACACACACACACATTTATAATCCAACCTGTTCTGTTAGTCTAAATTTATCTAAATTGGTTAATTATATTACATATATAGTTATATATTATATGTTTTATATAATACATATTATTAATACATATTATACATATGTGTATAATACATATAATTATGTATATGTATACATTATATATCCCATATATTATATAGTATGCATATGTATATATGCCATATATTATATCATATACATATGTATATATACCATATATTATATAGTATATGTATGTATATATATA
The DNA here is from genome assembly GCF_009828535.3 of Hylobates moloch. Taxonomy (NCBI): domain Eukaryota; kingdom Metazoa; phylum Chordata; class Mammalia; order Primates; family Hylobatidae; genus Hylobates; species Hylobates moloch. The sequence goes on along the minus strand of NW_026652286.1, from coordinate 10,784,311 downwards.
AAATATATACATGCACATATAAAAATATGTAAATATAAACAAATTTAGGTGAATATATATTATATGTAATTATTATTATTACATATATTATATGTATTATTATTATTACATATATTATATGTATTATTATTTCATATAGGTAATTATTATATGTATATAATATAATTACATATATGTAATTACATATATTATATGTATATAATAATATATATTATATGTAATTATTATATGTATATAATAATATAATTACATATAATATATTACATATATAATTTGCTTGAATAACTTAATTTGCTTGAATAACTTAAATGGTCATACTACAACCTTCTGAAACTCATTAGTGCCGTGAATTTTAGGAGAAGAGAAAAAAAATCAGTTAACTGAGACACTCCTTGTTACGTGTACTTCAGCTTTAATATCATAAACAGTAATTACAGTTCCTACTTGATGTGGTTGTTTTGAAAACTCAATCCTTAGATATTGGTGGCACCTTTAATGTTCAAATTTCTAGATGTTTGGGTTAGATTGGTGAACAATGTAGCTAAAGATCCGTGCTTTGGTGAAACATATTTTAGGGGTGGAGGAAAAAAATAAATGATAAGATTGTTATAGAAATACATTGCTGTGTAATAAACTCTCCTGAAACAATGTTGTGGCTTAAAATAATGACATTCAAAAAGACAGGTTCAAAAAGACAAATAATGAGAAGAATTTTGAGAAAGCTTATATATTGCTAACAGGCATATAACATGATACAGTCACTTTGGAAAACAGTTTAGAGTTTCTTAAAACGTTAAATATCAGCTACCGCACAACACAGACATTTCACTCCTAGGTATCTACCAAAGATGAATGAAAACACCTATCCAAAAAGAGACATATATTAACACCCAAAGGAGCACCATTTGTAGCAGCCAGAGGGAAAACAATTCAAATGTTCATCAATTGGTGAACAGATAAAAGAAATGTGATGTATCCATAAAATGCAATGCTTCTCAGCAATAAAAAGCAATGAAGTACTAATAAGTGCTACAACATGCATGAACCTCATAAGCATTAAGTGTAGTGATAGAATCTAAATACAAAAGACAGCATAGTGTAAGATTTTATTTACTTGAAATGTCCACAAAATGCAAATCTATAGATAGAAGTCAGCAGTTGCCTGAGACTGGGGGCAGTGTTTGTGGTGGGGAATGGGAAGTGACTGCAAATAGGGAAGAGAGATGTTTATGGTGTGTTGGAAACGTTCTAAAATTGGACTGTGGTGATGGTTTCACAAGTCTGAAATTTACTAAAATTCATTTAATCACACTTAAAAAACAAATTGGAAAACCCACAATATTGATTTGGTTCAGGAATCTAAAATTCAGGCAGGATTTGGCAAGGAGAATGATCTGTTCTACTTGGCATCATCTGGGACAGCTTGAAAGCTGGGGTTGGAATAATCTGGGCATCTCCCTGACTCTGCATACTGTACATATCTCTCTGTTCTGTCTTGTAAGCCTGGTGATTTCAGGGTAGCTGGGTTTAGGGATCCCAAGTTGCTTGTTCCAAGACAAAGAAAGAGAACGGGAAACTGGGTCACCTCTTATGATCTTCCTTCAGGAGGCTTTCCACTGCATTCTACCTATTAAAAAGTCAAGTAGTATCTACATAGACTGCAATATTAATCAGCTTTGAAAAAGAAGGAAATCCTGTCATATGTAGCAATGTGAATGAACCTTAAGGACATTGTGTGAAGTGAATTAAGCCAGTCACAGAAGGACAAATACTGAATGATTCCATTTATATATGGTATCTAAAATAATCAAACTCATGCAGGCATAGAGTAGATAGTAGTTGCCAGGGACTTGAGAGAGGGAGGAAAGGAGAGTCATTCTTCAACAAGGTTACAATCTCAGGTATGACGGATGAGTAATCCTAGAGGTCTGCTGTACATCCTGACTGTAGTTAACAACACTGCATTGGACCCTTAAAACTTTGTTAAGAGGGTAGACCTCATGTTAAATATTTTTACCACAGTAAGAAACAAACAAACAAATTAAAAAGTTGAGTAATTTTAGACACTTTTAATCCAGACATCCATTTAGATACTTGGTTTCTATAGTGAAAGCAAAATAGCCCTAAATCCTTCTTCCTTGGAGTTTACATTCTGTTTGGGGGAACAAATAATACATTGTAAGTATATAGGAAAAAAATACAAGTGGGTTCTGAGTCCTGTCCATCACCCAACGAGAGTTGTCAATAAAAGACAACAATTTAATTATCCAGTGTGGGTTTGGGAAAGTAGTTGAAGCCAACTTAAAAGAAAATTTCCAGTTGTCAGCAGGTTTGAACATGGCCTTTTATGGTAACAAGCATCATTTAAATTAATTAATTAATTAATTAATTTAGAGATGGAGCCTCGCTCTGTCACCCAGGCACAATCTCCGCTCACTGCAACTTCCACCTCCCGGATTCAAGTGATTCTCCTTCCTCAGCCTTCCGAGTACCTGGAATTACAGGCATGCACCACCATTTGTGCCCAGCTAATTTGTGTATTTTTAGTAGACACGGGGTTTCGCCATGTTCACTGCTCTGCTTATGGTCAGAATATATATTATACTTCTTCAAGGTCCAGCTCAACTGTTGTTCTTTCTGAAGCTTCTTCTGAATTCTCTGTGTCGAAATTTTCTCTGAATTCATAAGGCACTCTCCAGGTTCTTGTTATATCCTCTTGTGTCCCTTTACTCAATTTTAAACTCAATAGTAATAGACATTCTCTTGATGCTGACAGTAGTGCTTTAGACAGACTTGGCACTCAATAATATTTGAATTAAATTGAAAGAAATGCAACACTTATTTTGTTAGAAAATATTTTCAGGTCTCGTTGTAGTAACTTAGGTTTCTACAATGGTTAGCTGAACTTTAAAGCACTCTGGAAAAGGGAAGTGGAACTGAACAGCTGTATTCTTAGCTAGCTGCTTTAAATCTTTCATGTGTATGGAAAAAAGAGGCAATATGTTCAATCAAAAATTAAATTGGGGTGCTGATTAACCAAGTGTTCCAAATTCAGTAATTGAGAACTAGACATTTTCATATATTTCTGCTTGTATTAGGTTGGTGCAAAATAATTGTGATTTTTGCCATTACTTTTGCACCAACCTAATAGAATATGAATTCTCATCTCTTGGTTTGAGTGTTCAAAGTTTGATTCTATGCATCAGTAACAAATTCACTGATAATGTTATTTCAACTCACTAGTAGTTTATTCATTTTTTAAATTAACTAGTGAGTCCTTTTGTACCTGTGGACGTTCATTCTGAACTACTCATTACTGTCTATCATATCAAATAATAAAATTCATGGAACCCCAAAATAACTCAATCATTTGAAATTCCAAGCTGCCTACATGACGAAACAGAGTATGAGACACATGTAGATGTCTGCCTAGTGCTATTCTTTAGGTTTGAAAGCAAACTCACTGTATGTGGAAAGAGATGGGTCTGATGTGTGTATTTTTCCTATGGATAAGGTACAGCTCTGGTTTAAAATTTACTTAAGGAATTAGATAAGTAGATAGATAGATACATAGCTAGAAATGCACAGACTTCTCTTAGTTTGCAAGGTAACTGTGTTTTCCCTCATTAAAGTAAATTAGAAGATTTTAGAGACTTTTAAAGATTTTCAACAGGGCAAATAGTAGAAATCAAATAATTCAGAAGGAGGAATACCAGCCAGGAAAACGTCGTATTAAACACAGTGCATAAAGTGATCTCTGGAAAAAGATTTTCATTATTGAATTAATCTGATGCTATTGCAAACTTTAGTGGTTAACTCAGGTTGCAAAATCCTTCTATATTGTTCTACATAGAATTCTACAGTACGTTTCCAGCACACAATGAGTTCATGTAAAGTGTTTATTGACTTCTCATTCTGCTTTCCAGTTCACAATTTACTTCTGCTTTTATTATGTTTCTCTGGACATTTTATAGATTGTTAATTACCAATCTCTTGAATATCAAAAACAGTATACTTATGACAAAAAATGGAAACTATTACCTATTTTGTAGAAGAAAATGTCTTTAACTGACTTCTAAAAAAACTACTAAAGTTCACATACTGTGGGCCAGACATTATGCTGAATGTTGGAGTTACAAAGAGGGAAAAAAAGGTTTGGTTGTTACTCTTAAGGAGCTCATTAATTCTATGCATACCACACTGTTCCATCAGGATGAGTCTATTTTATGGGATCTGTTAAAACAATGTAATTTTTTTTGATCCTATAACCATCTCCAGGCCAGCCCAGGAGGTCTTCAAATTTCTACTGAAATGACTGTTGGTGAACTTATTGAGTATTTTACACAGATATTCATCAATTAACCAGGAGATAAGCTTAAAGCCAGTTACTCCTAGGTGAGGCTATAGCTAGTTTAAATAAAAGACATGAAATCATTAGTTCCATTTTAAGCTTTTTGTTCTTCTTGCATGAACTTGCCTGGTGGCATTGTCTTGAAAGGACATTCCTTAGCACTGGAGTGATTGGTCAGGATCTGTCAGGCTCCTAGGGAGCAATCACGTTCCAAGCCTGCATTCATTGGTTTTCCTTTATATTCCATGTTAAAAGTTCAACAGCTTTAAATGAATTTCTCCTTTGTCTTGTTGCTGTGGTGCTGAACAACTTGAAACTATAATTGGGATCCATGGAAACCAAAGTTTTGTTCAATCCAGAGAAATGCCAAAAAATATGTATTCTTGTATTGAAAAGCACTGACATCTTATATTTTTAATTCAGTAGGTTATAGCTTGACTGAAGAATGAAAGGGATTAGAAATGTCTAATTACCAAAATGTAAATCATTCCTTCTTTCCAATTCTGTATATTGCTCAGGCAAAACAAATGATCCTTCAAATATTTCTAGCATTCCTGACATTATCATTAAAATTGTTTATGATTGTTACCCAGCATTGGAAGTGAGGCAAGCTTTAAATTAAGTGTCTTGATTGCTAAATGGAGTTATTTCATGATTGCATAAAATTCAGCAAGAAATACAAGGCATAAATATGTAAATGCTGAATTATTTTACAACTACAATTAGAAGGTAAATAAAGGCACAGCAAAATGGCAGAATCATTAAGTTAAATTCACCTATGATTTCAGCACTCGTGTCATGACATTAGGGAAAGATTTGCACTCTAGGTATGATTACATATCATTGAAGAAGTTGTCCTTTCCTCCTAAATGTCATTACCATAATTTTTCTTTACATGATATTCAGTAGTCAAAATCCATAATTTTTTTCACATTCAGCCTTGAGAGAATTTTCTGGTCATTACTGCTTTAAAGGAGATAGCAAGAAGGAAATGCATTCTTCAAACGTCTTCCTAGTTTATATTTTCTTGAATGTATTATTGAGTTGACGTATTAACACCTTGATCTGAGTAGCCAGATAACCATCTGTTATTAATTTCTTAACATGCATACCTTGTTCCAAAATAAATTTGGAGTTCCTAACAATAATGAAGTATTAAAGACCAGTTACGTAAATAGAAACTATTTAGAAAATATTTAGTGTGAAGAGAAAAATGTATTAGAAAACTTGTAACTTTCCCTAAAAGTTTGCCAGAATTAAAAGGAAAATATGATGATGAGATGAATTAAAATTTATCTAGCAAGGGGCAGCCAGTAGACTCTAAAATGACCTCCTTTAGAGCATAGCCTGGACTAATAACTTGCTTTTAAGCAATGGACTACAACAAAGGTGATGATGAGATGTCATTTCTGTAATTTTGCTACATAAAATTGTGATTTCCATTTCTGTGGCTAGCAGGCCTTCTTTCTCTTGCTGGATTTGATAAAGTAAACTGTCATGTTGGAGAGGCTCACATGGCAAGAACCTTAAAGCAGACTCCAGTCAATATCTAACAAGGAACTGAGGCCCTCAGTCCAGTAACCTTTAAGGAACAGGATTCTGCCAAGCAACCATGAATACAAACTTTGAAGGATTCCCTTCAAATCCAGTTGAGCCTTCAGGCGAGGCACCAACCCTGGCCAGCCTCTGATTTGCACCTTCATGAGAAACCGTGAAGCAGAGGAGATCATGAATCTAAGCAGTAGCTGGATGTATGACCACAGACACTGAAAGATAAAAAAATGTATGTCACTTCAATTCACTGATTTTGTGATAATTTATGTAGCACTAGATAATAAATACAAAAGTTAAATTTTTTTCTGAAACCAGCGTTTCTTATAGATCTATATACAGGGATTCCTGTTCAACATGATTTCTTTGCCAACAAATTAGTAGGAGTTAGAGAAATGAGATTTAGTGAATATTTTCTGTGGAACCTATCTGAAAACTAGGTTCATAAAACTATAATTTAACCCAACAAAGTCTTTAAAAATTTTGAGGAGAGGGAGAATAAAAAAGCCAAGATAATAAAACAAGTGAAGTTTATTATCTCACAAGCTGATCTAATGTAATGATGGAATTAGAAGAACCTAGAGGAGTGAGCAGCTGTTATGTCCATTAGGTTGACTCTCTCTAAAATGAGATAGATCAAATGAGCTCTTTGCAAATGCTGGGCTGTAGTAAATTCTTGGCTGGATCCTCTCAGGAGAGCTGTAGTGCAGATATTCTGTGTTGTCAGTTAAGGTGACATCCATATGCTTTATATGTGTGGTGTGTGGGCAGAAAGACTAACATTTCTCATTTGAAAATTCAGAAATCTTACTCATATTCTGACCTCAACAGAGGGCCATTCAATACTCATTTGGAGGAAGGTCTGCCAGAGTGTCTGTGGGTAGAATTTTTTTTTCTAAAAAAATCTTTGAATTTGCCCAACTATTTGGCTGAAGACTCTGAGATCCTGGATATCTACATCATTTGTTTGGAGGAAGAAGTTTTAGCCTGAATAAAATATTAAGGGTAGTCATTAACCAATTAGTTAAAGGCTCTAAACGGACCTCAGTTTGTATCATTCATGACGTCTGCTTTTGATGAGTACTTCAGCCAGGTGTCCATGCCAGGATGTGTTAGCTGTAAAGTGCAGCCTCAAAGAATGGAATAAGATTTGTTACATAGGGGTGTTTAGAGCTCAAGACTGTATTTCTGCATTTGAAGGACTACTGAGCTCTTCTTGTTTTAACATTTGATTTATATATATTTTTTCTTGAATGGAAGACACATTATGAATTTTAGAAATAAATAATTTTTCTGCCAAGTCATTTCCTTTGAAGCAGTACATTGCCATGGCCAAAAGGGCTGGCTCTGGAGTCAGACTTTCTGTGCTTGATTCCTATTCAGTCACACACTTGCTGCGTGAGCCTGGGTGAGTTACTTGACTTCTCTGTGCCTTTGTTTTCTCCTCTGTGAAATGTTGGTAATAATACTTGTTTCAGGGTCAATTGTGGTGATTGACATGTATTAAGTTAATACATGCAATGTCTTGTATCACACACACACTAAGCCTTCCATAATTATAAAATATTAAACACTTAGCTAGTTGATGTTGTTATTCCTTCTGATCACAAATCTATTAGAAATTCCCTTATTAAGGCTACTCACAATTTGTTATCATAAAGCCATGTCATTAGAGGAGCACAAGATCTTTTCCTTTGCAACAGGAGCAAAATCCTCTTCCATAGAGGTGAAGAGCTACACCAAGTTCAACTGTAGTTTTCCTGTAGGGGCTCAAGACAATTTCTGGCTGTCAAAGTGTATGAGCAGTAGATCTGTGATACTCATCAGGACTGTCCACCAATACTCTGGTTCTCCTTCTCCTAGGCACATGGCTGAATTGTGCCTCCTTACCCCTTTGAACCTGGGTGTGACCATGAGATTTGTCCTTACATGGCTTTCCTTTTCTTTTCCCTCCTATGTTCCAGCAGTGTTTTCGATGATGGAGCCTCCACCAGCCTGCCTCACAGAATAAGGAAGAGGTTGAGCAAAGTTTGCACTTTGTTCTTAAGAAAATGAGGAATCCATGAACAGATCTGGAACAATCATTCATGGCTCTGTATATAAGATGAACAAAAATGGGTGCAGGAAATCAACGTGGCACATGGATACATATGTAACAAACCTGCACATTGTGCACATGTACTCTAAAACCTAAAGTATAATAAAAAAAAATTTAATTAAAAAACAAAACAAAACAAAACAAAAAAAGATGAACAAAAATGAAGAAAGACAGGAAGATGTTTAGTACAAGATGATTCTAATATTTAAGGGAATGCTGAAAAAGGTCTGAGCAATAATGGAGAGAGTGTGATGAAATAGAAGCAAAATCTGTAAGATAAGATGGAATTAAAAATGATTTGAGGTTTAAGAATAAGAGCCATTGAGTTTGGTTGTCCAGTCTCATAGTTTTATATGGTATCAGAGACCAAGCATGCATTGACCTCACTTCTAAACTAAAAGTTTTACCACCTAAATTTCTGTAGCAAACTTCTCCAGGTGTTTTAGTTGGTTCCTCTGAACAACTAACTTCTGAAAAATACCAGTTAATTGCAAATACTGAGTTTTAGATTTTTTATGTTCCATTAATTACTAATGCTCTTGATTTTTTTTGCTTATTCTGACAGCTAAATAGTAACAAGTGCAATTTTACAGTAACTTTGTGTTTTTCTAACTTGTATATATTTCCACTTCTTATATGCACAGTGAACTTTTGGGGCAGCTGATTTATCTAAAAATTCATCATTTTTTCAAAAGCCAGGTCTATCTTTCTTCAAAGCTAATTTATTTTAGCTAAAAATCCTGCCTTTGGGAGAATCTGGAAGATACATTGCCTGTTTAGTTTCTGTTGGTTTATATGTGTAAAGTGGCAAGCATGCCAGCTAACCCTGTAGATTCAGAAGAATTTTCTGTGTTTTATTGGACATTTGATATCATTTTAGTGTAATCTTTCCAATGACAATGTGTTCAGAAGTCACGTGGAATAGTTAAGCACTTAGAAAAGATGACAGACTTTTATTTGCATCAAGCTTTTACAACTGAAACCACTTTTTAAAAAATATCATATTACACAGGATATAAAATTACCTTACAACACATCTTTTTCTGAGATTTAAGTCTATTGAATAAACTCAGTAAATATTCTTACTGAAATTATTACTATCCACTAACACAACGTCTCCAACTACTGTATATGTTGGCACCATCAAAGGCAAACAACAGTTGTTGATCTTCAAGACAATTAAGAAGAAAATAAGGAAGAAACACAGTAGAAGAAAGGGTAGCAAATTACTTTTACAAAATAATTGTTTTGAAGGAAATGGGTAAATAGGTGACTGGTTAGCCAACACTAGTGTGATTCTTTGTTGTTTTGCAACAGACATTGACAATCTAAGTTTGTTCTAGCTAGGGAAGTCTATTTTAACAGGGAAATCTTCAGTGAAAATGAGTCAAGTGATACTATCTAGGAAATACAGTTTATAAGAAGAAGCCTAGAAAAAATTTACGATAGTCATATCAACTTGATATAACTCAGTAGAATTTTACAGAACTAGGAAAGAACTGTGTTGACATAGGAATCCTTGAACCTTATTGTATTTTATTTATTCATTCATTTGTATATTGTCAGATCCATGAAATTACTTCTTTTTAAAGAGATTTCAGCCATTGCCAATTCTTCATTCAAGCTTTTAAAAAATGATGATGAGGTTTAATTAAGAAACATCTGCATCAGTGTGATCATTTAAAAATTCAACTTTGTAATCTTTATCTGATAAGGCCAAACTACATGGTTGTTCTGAAGCATGTAGTTTTTCTAACCTGTGGGGATTTTCAGAGGGAAAATAAAGGTTAATAAAATCATGGATAATAATTTTTGAGCATAATTTTCTCCTTTTCCATTTTTTTTGTTTGGCTCTTAATAAGGTCTCCTATAAATGAGTTATTATGGAAATAAATAACTATGTGTGAAGGGGCAACATCTTGTCATAGATTAAAAACTGGTTACATTTCCAATAAGGAGTATCTTCTGTTTGAATGAAGGAAGTTTAATGGGAAGATGCCCTGGGATTGAGATAGGAAGCAGTGATGCTTGTTGTATGTATCAGTAACTTTAAAGAAGATGCTGGACTCTAATAACCTCTGCAAAGAATCGAGACCTGAAGTCTTGGAAATTCAGTCCATGATTTCTTGTGCAAACATGTCAGCTCATTCCTATTTTCCTCTACTTGGAAAAAAATGTCCTATTTCATATCTGTTTGCCTCAATTTTAACTGCTGCAACAGTATTGCTTATAGAGAGTTGCCATCTACTTCTCTTTGACACAGAAGGGCCTTAAACATCAGATAAAAATATCATATCTGTTATCAAGCATAGGAACCTGAAGAGTCACTTTCCTATGACCAAGTTTTGCAAAGAGCCCTGTAAACCTCTAATATTTTAAGGCTGCGGGGGGAAGATCAGCAGGGATGAGATTTAAGATTCTTTCATTAAAGTATCTCTCTCTCTCTCTTTCTCTCTCTCCCCCCATCCCTCTTTATAGGCTTTTGTTGCATTGGAGAATGGGTTGATGTAGCTGCAATAGAAATAAGAATATTATGGAAGAGCTTCTTTTGATTCTGAACATCCAAATGCAAACACACAATAATGTTGTCCAAGTGATGTTCAATTTCACTGAGCTTTTCAAATATTGTTGTGGGTAGTCAGGAAAGATCAATTAGTAATTTATGTCCATGGGGTCCTGTAATATGATGCTGTTATCAAGATTAATCATTTGAGTGTTCCAGATAACCAGTCATAGCCGGCATCTTGTTGGAGCAACCTGGTGCAGGTGGGATAGTTGGGATATTTGTCTGTGTACGTGTGTATGTATGTTTTTGTGGGAGGTGACAGAGATGTGCAACAGCAGGTATGGAAACTTCTAGGACTGAGGTGAGAGGCAAGTGGGTGGGATGAAACCAAAGGAGTCAAAGAGTTGTGTTTATAAAGCTAAAAAGTAGTGTCCAAAGAATTTCTTCAAAGAGAAAGAATCTGTAGCTGGTGGCCTGCCACAAGCTAAGTCAGGATGCAGGGGCTGAATTGTTAAGTTGGAAGAAGTCCTGGCCAACTTCTGGGCATGCTGGGAAGGTAGCTCTGTTTACAGGACCATGGCAGACAATCCAGAAAGGTATAGATTCTGTATCAATACATTGAAACTGTGTGAATAGTTGAAAATAGTAATTTTCTTTCCACAATGAGGGCTTCAACAAATACTTTCATATATTGACTTCTATGCTCTAAAATCCTGGCCCAAGAGGTCCTAGATTTCTGTGTTTTGTGATGGTCTGGTGCCTGGTAAATTTCTACCTCATTTCCTTTCCCTATTGCTTCCTTCAGTGTCAACTCCTGAACAATCTGGACTCCTTCTGTCTCTTGATGGGCCTCAGCATGTTGCTGACTCAGGGCGTTTTCAATGGCTGCTCTTTGCCCTGAAACACTCATTGCCCAGATATTCACATGGCTAGCTACTTCAATTCATCACAGTCTCTTGCTCAAGTATCTTCTCTGATCATCCTTTAAAAATAGCATCTGTCACTCTCTGTAGCCGGTATTTGCCTAGTGTCTATTCTAACATGAACTCTGTAAGGGGAAGCTTTGCTTGTTTTATTCCCTACTAAATCCCCAGAACTTCAAGCACTGTTTGAATCACACTAGACACTCAGAAATAGGTGAAGGCATGACGATTGTGACATATTATAATTAGCTGATTCTCTTTTGGTCTGTGAGTTAAAGACAAAATGCCTTCCTCAATAAATACTCAGTGAGATATGGGAATTTTCTTAGCGACTCTAATTGAGAAAGTAATAAGGAAAAAACAGTATTTCTTGTCTTCTTTTTCTCCACCCTTCCCGCCCCCATTTCTTGCTCTCTATTCCATTTTAGATTAGCTGCAAAATCATTATGATTTACTATGCCATGAGAATTATTCACAAAGCATGTCTTCACAGCCCTGCTAATTTTACTCTCTCAAAGCTACTTAAATGAATTCTAGCAGTGGCACAATTTCAACAAATGCTTGAATGCACTTTCTTCTTCTGCATCTTTGATATTTGCCAGTCATTTCTCCTTCAGCATTCTGCCAGTCTATGACCTTGAAATCATTGTTGCCCTAACTTTGGCAGATGCCGGCTCATTACCGTTTCTCTGCCCCACAGGCAACCTGACTTTGTGAAGTTTTAATTGAGAAGATTCTAATGAACACAATTTAAATTATAAGGCTCCATTAATTTGGTACTATATGTAGAAGGAAAAACAAAAGTTCTTTCTCAATTTTGTAGGGCTGACCAATGTGGAAAATGTTTGGCCTATTTCAAAGAGTATCTACCTCCTGCCATCTGATTCCACTAGCTTAATTGAGTTTCTAGAACACTTACAGTGCTGTTTGGAAGCCCATGGGTAAAAAGCAGATGGGTAAATCACTAGGATAAGAATAGGAGAGTGGTGAAGGAGCAGCCACTATCTACCAAGTTAACTATAGCCAATATCTGCCACTGAGCACTTGAACACGTTCCCTTGTCCTTTGTAGTGTTGCTACTTAAAAAGTAAATTTCTCTGTCAGCCTTCTGATCAGACCTGCAATCTGTAGGTCTGGGGAGCTGCCATAGAGCTATTTATTTTCCCAATTGTGTGTAATGACCCCAGATGGATTTGATTCCTAAGGCTTAGCACCTTATGAGAATTTTCTCTACTTTAGTGACCTGAAGTGAAGGTTTTTTGAATAATTATTGAAAATATCTCCTTTATATTCAGGTGGCCACATAACTTACTGTTCAAGTAGAATGCTTTTGAAAATAAAAAAAACCCACTACAAGTAATATAATTTTACATATATGAATATTTGTTGTCTAAAAAATTGGTTTTAGTATATTGGTAGACATAAAAAGTCTTATTTAAAATTATTTTATAAAACAAAATCTTTATAAAAAGTAAAAATTTTATGAATGAGATGAACACTAAAAAAAACAAATGAAATAATTATTCTTGGTCTGTATTCCTGTACTTGAATCAGTTTTTTAGTCTTGTTCCTTTCTAATAATTTATCATTAGTATTTTTCTAAAGAATTTTTTTTTTTTTTTGGACAGGGTCTCACACTGTCACCCAGGCTGGAGTAGAGTGGCATGATCATGGTTCACTGTAGCCCCAACCTTCCAGGCTCAGGTGACCCTCCCGTCTCAGCCTCCCGGGTAGCTGGGACTATGAGTGCATACTACTATGCCCACCTAATGTTTTTGTATTTTTTGTAGAGGTGAGGTTTTGCCGTGCTGCCAAAGCTGGTCTCAAACTTCTGGGCTCAAGCAATCCACCTGCCTCAGCCTTTCAAATTGCTGGGATTACAGGCATGAACCAACACTCCTGGCCAGGATCTTATTTTTTTTACATCAAATTGACTGCAGTAATTTGAAATTTGTATTATGTTATTAACATATTTGATATGGATATCTTTAGTTGATGTCCATCAGTATTTTTAATTGAGCAAACACTTTCTCTACAGATGCTGGTATACCTAGTAAGATAAGATCAAATTCTACTATATGAAGAATATTCTTACTATTCTTGCATTTGGAAACATGGAGATGTGTCTACATAAATATTTTTATAGACATTGTCTTTCTTTACTCCATTCCAAGTATCTTGCTCTGGAAATTATTTTTAAGGTCAAAATTTTTCAAATAAATTATAGAATTCTCAATATTAATACCATGCTGATTCAAAATATAAATGCTTTCAATAAAAAAGCTCTATACCATTATTTTCCTCAGAATTTAAGATATTCCAAAGTTTACAGAATTAAAAAAATTAAATTTTATCCTGTTCAAAATCTTGTCATTCTTATCATTTTATCATTCTTAAGATTTCCCGCCTCATTTTAAGAAAAATTTCAATATATTCCTGTTTGCAAGAAAGCTTCATTTTTAATATTTACAAATTGCTGAAAGCTTCCAAATGTCTTGAGTATGTATTCCACTTGTTAAATATTAACATAATTGTTAAGTATTGTTAAAATAATTAGATTAAAGATGTACAACTGATTTCAGACAAAAGGTAACCTAAATGTGGATAACTTTTTAATAAAATGTTTACCCTATATAGGATATTTACATTGATTTCAAAAGTACATTTTTAAAGAGTGAGTCTCAATAAATGGTGCTGAGGAGTCAAAAGTCCATGCCACCGTACTAAACAGTTTTTGTCTTAAATCTCAGCTCCTACATAACATTTTATATTTTATTTATTCTAAACAATTATATATAATGTAGTTGTGTAATTTCTGACAACTATAGCTTCTATTTCAAATTGTAGAATATCACGGCTGTCTCATAAACTGTTTTGAATTATATGTACATCATAATAGATTTCAAACACATTTCTGCTTCAACATTTTAAAAAATGTACTGGTTAGCTGTAACTACCTAATGAATTACCTCCCAACACATTATGGCATATAACAACTTTGTTATGCTCCAGATTGTCTGTGTCAGGAATTTAGACAGAGTACAACAGGATGACCCATCTTTGCCACACAATGTCTAGGACCTCAGGTAGGAAGAATTAGAAGTTTGAAGTAACTTAGCAGCTGGAGGCTAGGATCATCTGGATAAATTGTCATTCATTTACCTGGTGAATGAAGCTAATTGTTGATTAGGACCTTGGCTGAACTTCGCCCGGAGCATTTACATGTCAAGTCACTAAATGGTCTCCTTGAATGGGCTTGTTTGGGTCCCTCAGAGCATAGAAGAGAACAGGAACAGGTGTCCCAAGGGAAGGAGACAGAAACCCAAGGCATTTTGATAAGCTACCTGTCACAGGCTATTAGAGCATTAGCAAATGTTTGCCCACATTTAAGTCAGGGGGTATAGACTCCAACCACTTTACAGAGTGAGTGCCAAGGTCACATTGTAAGCAGAGCATGTGGAATGGGAGATATTATTACAATTATTGTTCTTTACAAAAGCATAATCTATCACACTGAAATTAGCAAAAATGTTTTTGTCATGACCATACTTCATCAAAATCAGTTTATATTACAAAAATAGTTTTATCTTTACTGCTACACTTTTTATTGATATTTCTGAAAACAATGTCAGATTATTCACCTTCATTGGGATGAATTTTGAAAAGTTTTATGTTGGTTTTATAAATTAGATTAAAAAATCAAATCATTATTGGAATTAGTGAATTTCTTTTTGAAGCACCTAAGATATTGAAATAAAATCTGTATCTTTGAACTGTTTACAAGGATCATTTTCTGTTCACAAAGTCCATTAATAGCAATTGGTTGAGTCCTTGTGCATAAGAAATCTTGGAATTGAAAATTGGCAGAATGAATTTAAACAAATAATTATTAGATCTAAATGAAAAGCCATCCATCATAAGGTGATGTGTAACACCTTTTGCAGCTGCAAGTTTTAAGTTGTCACCTTAGGGAATATTTTTCTTAAAAATTAATATTAACTTTTAAGGTAGATGCAGAGATTTCTTCTGTATATTTGTGTCTTTCTGTTTAGATGGGATTAATGATATCACATTCTTCCTATGATGGAAAGTAAATGTTGATAAATATTTGTCCAGGCTAAGCATTTATCATCACCTTTTCTGAAATGAGAAAATTTAGTCTTTAATTTTTTTATTTATAAAGCATTTTCATTATTTTTTAGCTCATTGCTAAAAGGACTTATTACAAACTCAAAAAGCACTGTCAAAAGTCTGATATATGGCATTTAATACATGGCAGAATAACTGTAGCAAGAGTGTTCAGACAGCTCTCTATAGCCTCTTTTTCCTGCCCATGGTTCATGTGCATCTAACCAATAATTTCCCATATCTCCCATTGAACCCATCGGTATGTGACCTGCAAGCCTATTGCATCTAACAGTCTACAGCAAGAGCCACAGAACTGCTATCTGGAGTACCAAATTCCTAAGGGAGAAATCAAATACTGTTCCACTGCAATCTGAGATCAGAAAGAGTAAGCTGACCCTCACCACTTGTATCTGAGCTTACTTCGTATTATCAGCAAATGCTCAGTGTGCTTTCCTCAAAAGGGATGATGTGGTTTGGCTGTGTCCCCACCCAAATCTCATCTTGAATTCCCACATGTCATGGGAGGTAGTTGACTCGTAGTGGTGAGTCTTTCCCGTGCTGTTCTTGTGAGAGTGAGTGAGTCTGACAAGATCTGATGTTTTTAAAAATGGGAGTTTCCCTGTACAAGCTCTCTTCTCTTTGCCTGCTGCCATTCATGTAAGATGTGACTTGCTCCTCCTTGCCTTCTGCCATGATTGAGATGCCTCCCCAGCCACATGGAACTGTAAGTTTATTAAACGTCTTTCTTTTGTAAATTGCCCAGTCTCAGCTATGTCTTCATCAGCAGCATGAAAATGGACTAATACAGTAAATGGGTACCAATAGAGTGGGGCACTACTGAAAAGATACCCAAAAATATGGAAGTGACTTTGGAACTGGGTAACATACAGAGGTTGGAACAGTTTGGAGGACTCAGAAGAAGACAGCAAAATGTGGGAAAGTTTGGAACTCCCTAGAGACTTCTTGAATGGTTTTGACCAAACTGCTGATAGTGATATGGACAATAAAGTCCAGGCTGAAGTGGTCTCAGATGGAAATGAGGAACTTGTTGGGAACTGGAGCAAATGTGACTCTGTTTATGTTTTAGCAAAGAGACTGGTGGCCTTTTGCCCCTACTCTAGAGATTTGTGGAACTTTGAACTTGAGAGAGAAGATTTAGGATATTGGCAGAAGAAATTTCTAAGCAGCAAAGCATTCAAGAAGTGATTTGGGTGCTGTTAAATGCATTTATTTTTATAAGTGAAGAAAAGCATAAAATTTCATAAAATTTGCAGCCTGACAATGCAATAGAAAAGAAAATCCCATTTTCTGGGGAGAAATTTGCTGCAGAAATTTGCATAGGTAACAAGGAGCTAAATGTTAATCCCCAAGACAATGGGGAGAATGTCTCCAGGGCATGTCAAAGGTCTCCATGGCAGCCCCTCCCATCACAGGTCTGGAGGGGGGCTCAGGGTCCCTGTGCTTGTTCAGCCTAGGGACTTGGTGTCCTGCATCCTAGCTGTTCCAGCCATGACTATAAGGGGCCAAGGTACAGTTCAGGATGTTGTTTCAGAAGATGGAAGCCCTAAGCCTTGGCAGCTTCCACATGGTGTTGAGCCTGCAGGTGCACAGAAGTCAAGAATTGAGGTTTGGGAACTTCCACCTACATTTCAGAGGATCTATGGAAATACCTGGATGCCAAGGCAGGAATCTACTGAAGGTGCAGGGCCCTCATGGAGAACCCCTGCTAGGGCAGTATGGAAGGGAAATGTGGGGTCGGAGCCCCTACCCTGAGTCCGTACTGGAGCACCACCTAGTGGAGTTGTGAGAGGAGGGCCACTGTCCTCTGGACCCCAGAATGGAAGATGCACCAACAGCTTGCACCGTGTGCCTGGAAAAGCCACAGACACTCAATGCCAGCCTGTGAAAGCAGCCAGGAGTGGGGCTATACTGTGCAATGACACAGAGGCAGAGCTGCTCAAGGCTGTGGAAACCCACATTTTGCATCAGGATGACCTGGATATGAGACATGCAGTCAAAGGAGATCATTTTGGAACTTTAAGATTTGACTGCCCCACTGGATTTTGGACTTGCATGGGGCCTGTAGCTCCTTTGTTTTGGCCAGTTTCTCCCACCTGTAATGGCTGTATTTACCCAATGCCTGTATGCCCCTTGTATCTAGAAAGTAACTAGCTTGCTTTTGAGTTTACAGGCTCATAGGCAGAAGGACTTGCCATGTCTCAGATGACATTTGACTGTGGACTTTTTAGTTAATGCTGAAATGAGTTAAGACTTTGGGGGACTATTAGGAAGGCATGATTGGATTTCAAATGTGAGAACATTAAATTTGCCAGGGGCAGAATAATATGGTTTGTCTGTGTACCCCCTCAAATCTCATCTTGAATTCCCATGTGTTGTGGGAGGAGCCTGGTGGGAAGCAGTTGAATCATGGGGATGGGTCTTTCCAGTGCTCTTCTTGTGGCAGTGAATGAGTCTCACAATTCTGATGGTTTTAAAAATGGGAGTTTCCCTGCACAAGTTCTTTTCTCTACTCTTTTCCTGCTGCCATCCATGTAAAACGTGAGTTGCTCCTCCTTGCCTTCTTCCATGATTGTGAGTTCTTTCTAGCCATGTGGAACTGTAAATCCATTAAACCTCTTTTTCTTCCCAGTCTTGAGTATATCTTTATCAGCAGCATGAAAATGGACTAATACAGGATGGGTTAAGTTCTGTAAACAAATAGTCTAGTGAATGCAAGATGTGTTAGTTATCTGTGGTCTCTTTTCAGATTTAACCATGTGTTAAAAATGAGAATTATGTTCGCTATACACATGATTCATGCACTACTAGATGGCAGATACTGCAAGTACACAACGAAAGTCTGTTTAATCATCCTGGCTTAATTTAATGTAATTATTATTAATGAAAATTCACTAAAATTGAAAAATCTTGCACACATGCTAATCTTGATGTGTGCTGTGTCAATATGAATATGTCATGAGTGAACTCTGATAAAATTTAAGGTCACTATATTTTCATCTGGGTTGGAATTTCACAGGGCATATTTTGACTTCTATTGCGCTCTAGAGATTATTGGATTCAGAATTAGTAAAATTGAATTGCTCTGTAATTTGTTAGCTATGTTATATCAGAAATCTTATTTGTACTTGAAATGTTTCTTTTGATTTAAAATAAGTTCATAATACCTAATTCTCAGAAACTTATGGTAGAGTTTTAATTTATCTATTATATCATTAACATCAACAATATTAAATGTGTGTATTATAATTTACAATTATGACTTTGAAGGAGTTTGTTGTCAATATTTTACTACCAAAAAGAACTGTATAACAAAGGAAATATTGAAATGGGGACTGCTATACATTTTTTAGGGGTAGAATTGCCTTTTTTGGGAAAATTTATAATGCAAATTAAAATTCTTAGACTTATATATGGTATTTAACCCTATAATTGTCACATATTTTGGTATTTATTCCAAAGAGATAAGCGTAAATATGGCAGAGAATATAGTTGCAAAGCTTTTTAGTATATTGCTGTTTAGACAGTAGGAAATTAGAACCAGCCTAAGTTTCCAAATATAAAAGCTAGATTTAATAAATTATGATGTAAACATATAATGCAATTATATGAAGCTATTAAAATGATGTGATTAAAGTTTGTAACATGCACATATATTCATAACTTTATCAAAATAACAGCCTACAAAAGTGTATGTATTATTGATTCCCAACTTGGTTTTAAAATGTTTTAACTGAAACACATAGACAGCGCACACACATACACACACACACACACACACACACACACACACCTCTGAATAGTAAAACTACAGTTTATCTAATTTCAGGATTTTCTGGTTGCACATAACCCCCAAAAAAGTTAAATAGGTTTTAAAATAAAAGTAGTGTATTGGCTCCTAAAATAGAAAACCTAAAAGTGGAGTGGCTGTCTAACATAGTTGTGTCAGAGTGCCAGGTCTTGTTCTCTGAGATTCTCTCAGCTCTGCTTTCTCATCAGTATAATAATCTTCCTTTTCCTCAATGTGGTTGCTTTATGAAGCAGAGTGACACCTGTGGCTGTAGCCCACACACCTGTACACCAAACAAGGGATTGGAGGTTAGCCTTGACTGTAAAAAGGAGTCTTTAACTGGCAAGTTCAAGTTCTTGGTCTTCATTTGATTTGACCAATAAGAGCTAGCAACTGTGGTCAGAGGAACACCTTGAACTGAATGAGGCTGTTGAGGTGTTGCTCCCCAACCTGGGCCAATAACAATGGCAAAAGAAGCAGCAAACTGATCTGTTTACCTTGGAAGAGGAATGAGGTTAATCCCATGCAGAATATATGGTTGTTACAAAATGGGAAAGAGATGGAACAGATGTTAGAGGAGCACTGCTGTGAACACATTGAAATACAAAAGGGGCACATGACTAAGCAAGCATCTGTCTCCCCTCCCTTACTCTTAAGCACCATCTACTGGATCACAGCCTGAATTATACCACTAAAGAATTCTTCCAGCACTTATTGTTGGTGAAAACTAGTGCAGGATGCTAGCCATGAATAAAAATCCCATACAAAGCCTTGGCCCTCTGAAAGCATCCAGAAATAAAGCCAACCAACTGTACTCAACTTATACCATCGTCAAACCCTCAAGAGAAATAAAGAACATAAAAATAAAAAGCTCCATCCAACTCATAGCAACGTCAAAAGATAAAGGAACACCAGCATTCGCAGATAAGAAAGAACCAGTGCAGGAACCCTGACAAGTCTAAAACCCAGGGTGTCTTCTTACTTCCAAGTGACCACACTAGCACCCCAGTACTGGTTCTTAACCAGATTGAAATAGCTGAAATGACAGACATAGAATTCAGAATGTGAATGAGAATGAAGCTCAACAAGATACAGGAGAAAGTTGAAACCCAGCCCAAGGAAAACAGTAAAACAATTCAAGAGTTGAAAGATGATGTAGCCATTTTAAAAAGTAACTTCTGAAATTAAAAAATTCATTACTGGAATTTCATAATACAGTTGGAAGCATTAACAACAGAATAGACCAAGTTGAAGAAAGAACTCAGAGCTCAAAGACCACTCACTCAAATCAACTTAGGCAGAGAAAAAAATTAAAAATGAACAAAAACTCTGTGAAAATATGTGATTATGTAAAGAGTCAAAACTTAAGAGTAACTGGCATTCCTGAGAGGAGAGAGAGTAAGCAACTTGGGAAATATATTTGAGAATACAGTCTATGAAAATTTTCTTAATCTCGCTAGAGAGTTAGACATGCACATTCAATAAAAGAATTTGAGAAATCAGAGAACTCCAGTGAGACTATACAAGATGACCATCTCCAAGACACATAGTCATAAAATTCTCAAAGGTCAACATGAAATAAAAGATCTTAATGGCAGCTAGAGAGAAGGGACAGGTCATTTACAAAGGGAATGCCATCAGGCTAACAGTGGACCTTTCAGCAGAAACCTTACAGGGCAGACAAAATTGGGGACCTATTTTGAGCATCCTAAGAGAAAAAAGATTCCAATTAAGAATTTCATATCCCACCAAAGTAAATTTTATCAGTGAAGGAGAAATATAATCCTTTTCAGAGAAGCCAACCCTAATGGAATTTGTTACCACTAGATCTGCCTTACAAGAGGTCCTTAAGGGAGTGCTAAGCACAAAAATGAAAGAATGATACCTGACACCACAAAAACACATGTAAGTACACAGTGCACAGTCACTATAAAGCAACTACACAGTCAAGTTTACATAACAACCAGCTAACAACACAATGACAGGACCAAATCATCACATATCAAAATGAACCTTGACTGAAAATGGGCCAGAAATCCCACTTAAAAAGCATAGAGTGGCAAGTTGAATAAAGAAACAAGACCCAACCTTCTATTCTATTCAAGAGACCAATCTCAAATATAACTGCATGCACAGGCTCAAAGGAAAGGGATAGAGAAAGATCTATCATTGCAAATGGGAAACAAAAAAGAACAAGCGTTACTATTCTTATATCAGATGAAACAGACTTTAAAGCAACAATGATTAAAAAGGACAAAGAAACATATTACATAATAGGAGTTCAAATCAACAAGATGATTTAACTAACCTACATATATATGCACTCAAAATTGGAATACCCAGATTCATAAAACAAGTTTTTATAGACCTACAAAGAGATTTAGACAGCCAATAATAGTGGGAGACTTCAACACCCTACTGACAGCGTTAGACAGATCATTGAGCCAGTAAACTAATAAAGACATTCTGGACTTAAACTCAACACTTGACCAATTGGACCTAACAGACATCTGCAGAATATGCCAGCCAACAACCACAGAATGTGCATTCTTCTCATCTACACGTAGAACATGCTCTAAGAATGACCACATGCTTGATCATAAACAAAGTCTCAATAAATTAAAAAAAAATCATACCAACCACACTCTTAACCCACAGTGCAATAAAAATGGAAATCAATACCAAGAAGATCTCTCAAAACAACACAATTACATGGAAATTGAACAGCTTGCTGCTGAATGACTTTTGAATAAATAACAAAATTAAAGAAAAA
Organism: Hylobates moloch; assembly: GCF_009828535.3. Lineage (NCBI taxonomy): Eukaryota > Metazoa > Chordata > Mammalia > Primates > Hylobatidae > Hylobates > Hylobates moloch. The sequence goes on along the minus strand of NW_026652286.1, from coordinate 10,762,173 downwards.
ATTCAAAAATTGTTTGAAACTGATGAAAATAGAGACACAGCATACCAGAATCTTTGGGATACAGCTAAAACAGTGTTAAGAGGAAAATTTATAACACTAAATTGTAGGGAGACCCCCTGAAACTATTGCTATGGAATAAAAGATGAAATGCTCCTGATTATTGTAAATAAAAAATTGCATGCAGGATTGTGTAAAGACAATTTCAGGTTGGACTGCCAGAACGAGCCAACAGCGTGTGATGTGCTTCCCCCTGCAGAGAGCCTATGAATGGACATGTAGTCAGGGAGGTTTCACATCACCAAGATTCCTATCCCAGAAAAGCAGATGTTCATAGCTCTGGGAATGGAATGCGACCCTTGTGGAGAGCCTATAAATGGACGCATGGGGGGCACCTGTCCATATGGATAAGATAGGGCTATAAATGCCCTTATCTTGCCATGGCTCTTCTAGGCCTCTTTAGGGTTAAGGCATTCTCCCTTCTGAGAATTTCTGGTCTAACCGGTTGTCTAGCTTCACGTCCTGTTTCCATGGATTGTTTGTAACCAGCTTTTGTTGCAATTGTTACTGCTGATTAATATCTTGCTAATCATAGGTTATGGAAAGATTGTGTTTCTGTTTTAAGGCTCTGTTAGAAATTACTGATGCACACACTATATTATAAATTCTTATCTCTGTGTACTGTACTTCTACATACAAATGTTAAAGAATTACTTCATCCCCATGTGACCATCTCACTTCATAATCAAATGACCCTAAATCCCTCACTAACCTACCCCCACCCTCACTGAACTTAATAATAAATGCTGGTATATCCAGTGCATTGTTGTCACCGTGGGACCAGAAGGCGGTGACCCCCCTGGACCCAGCTTTCCCTATCTTGTGTGTGTCTATTATTTCTCAACCTGCCGATCCACCTGGGAACAAAGAGTGAGCCCTGTTGCATTGTGGGCTGCTGGCCAGATTCCACAATACTAAATGCCTAGATCAAGAAGTTTAAAAGATGTCAAAGAAACGACCTAACATTGCATCTAGAGGAACTACAATAATGAGAACAAACCAACCCTAAAGCTTGCAGAATAAAAGAAATAACCAAAATTAGAGTAGAAATTAATGAAATTGAGTAGTAAATTTTTTAAAAAAAATCAACAAAACCTAAAGTTTGTTTTCTGAAAGCATAAACAAGATTGATAGAATGGTAACTAGATGAACAAAGAAAAAAGAGAGAAGATCCAAATAAGCACAATCAGAAATGACAAAGGTGACAGCCCTAAAGGAATATAGAAAATCCTTGGAGACTATTATCAACCCTTCTATGTAAACAAACTGGAAAATTTAGAAGAAATGGAAATTCCTGGAAACACAAAACCTCCCAAGATTGAACCAGGCAGAAATTTAAATCCTGAACAGACCAATAATGAGTTCTGAATTTACTCAGTAATAAAAGACCTACCAACTGAAAAGAGCCCTGGACCAGATGGGTTCACAGCTAAAATTTACCAGATGTACGTAGAAGAGCTGGTACCATTCCTACAGAATCTATTCTAAAAAATTGAGGAGGATGTACTACTCCTTAACTCATTCTATGAAACCAGTATCATTTTGATAATAAAATCTGACAGAGACACAATGAAAAAAGAAAACTTCAGTCCAATATCCCTGATGAAAATAGATGCAAAAATTCTAAACACAATAGTAGCAACCTGAATCCAGCAGGACATCAAAAAGGTAATTTGTCAGTATCAATTAGGCTTTATTCCTGGGATACAAATTGGTTCAACATATGCAATTCAATAAATATATTAACCACATAAATACAATTAAAAGCAAAAACCATATGATTATCTCAATAGAAACAGAAAAAGGTTTGGATAAAATTTGACATCCTTTAATGTTAAAAACCTCCTACTAAATAGGCATCAAAAGATCATACCTCAAATAACCCACAGCCAATCTTATACTGAATGGGCAAAAGCTGGAAGCATTCCCCTTGAGAAATGGAACAAGACAAAACTGTTGACTCTTTCCATTTCTATTCAACATAATACTGGAAGTCCTATCTAAAGCAATAAGAAAAGAGAAAGAAATAAATGTCATCATAGGAAAATAAGTTAAGCTATCTCTCTTTGATGACGATATGATTCTATACCTAGAAAACCCTAAGACTTTTACAAAATGCTCCTAGAAGTGATAAACGACTTGTATTAGTCTGTTCTCACACTGCTATGAAGAAATACCCAAGATGGGGTCATATATAAAGAAAAGAGGTTGAGTTATCTCACAGTTCTGTGTGGCTGGGGAGGCCTCAGGAGACTTACAATCATGGTGGAAGGCACCTCTTCACAGGGCAGCAGGAGAGAGAATGAGTGTCAGCAGGGGAAATGCTGACGCTTATAAAACCATCAGATCTAGTGAAAACTCACTCACTATCATGAGAACAAATGGGGGAAACCACCCCATGATTCAGTTACCTCCCACTGGGTCCCTCCTAGGAAACGTGGGGATTATGGGGATCATAATTCAAGTTGAGATTATTTGGGGACACAGACAAACCATATCATGACTTTAGTAAAGTTTCAGGATGCAAAATTAATGTACACGAATCAGTAGCATTTCTATACACCAATAACAGCCTTACTGAGAGCAAAACCAAGAATACAATTTCTTTTACAATAGCCACAAAAATAATAAAATACCTGGGAATACAGCTAACCAAGGAGGTGAAATAGCTCTACAATAAGAATTAAAAAACACTGCTCAAAGAAATCAGAGATGACTCAAACAAGTAGAAAAAACATTCCATGCTGATAGAAAGAATCAGTACTATTAAAATGGCCAAGGCAATTTACAGATCCAATACTATTCCTATCAAATTACCAATATAATTTTTTTACAGAATTAGAAAAAAACTATTCTGAAACTCATATGGAACCTAAAAAGAGCCTAAACAGCCAAAGCATTCCTAAGCACAAGGAGCAAAGCTAGAAGCATCACATTATCTGGTTTCAAAGTATACTATAAGACTACTATAACTAAAACAACATGGTAGTGGTAAAAAATTCAGACCAATGGAACAGAATAGAGAACCCAGAAATAAAGCCACAGACTTACAACCATCTGATCTTTGACAAAACTGACAAAAGTAAGCAATGGGGAAAAGGCTTCCTATTCATTAAATGGTGCTGGGATAGGTGGCTTGCCATATGCAGAATAAAACTAGACCTCTCTCTTTCACTATATATAAAAATTAACTCAAGACATGTAAGACTCAACTGTAGACCTCAATGTATAAAAATCCTAGAAGTAAACCTTGGAAATACCCTTCTTGACTTTGACCTTGGTAAAGAATTTGTGTAGGTCCTCCAAAACAATTGCAACAAAAACAAAAATTAACAAGTGAATCCTAATAAAACTCTTTAGTTTCTGCACAGCAAGAGAAGCTATCAGGGGAGTAAACAGACAACCTACAGAATGGGAGGAGATATTCACAAACTATGCCTCTGACAAAGGCTTAATATCCAGAATTTGTAAGGAATATGAACAATTCAAAAAGCAAAAGCCGAATAACCCCATTAAAATATGGACAAAGAACATTTACCAACATTTCTCAAAAGAAGACATACAAGCAGCCAACAAACATATGAAACAATGATCATCCTCACTAATCACCAGAGAAATGCAAATCAAAACCACAGTGAGATATCATGTCACATCAGTTAGAATTGCCTTTGTTAAAAAGTCTAAAAACAGATGCTGGTGAGGTTGCAGAGAAAGGGTAACACTTATACACTGCCAGTGGGAATGTAAATTAGTCCAGACACTGTAGAGAGTAGTTTGGAGATTTCTCAAAGAAATGAGTTGAACTAGCATTTGATCCAGCAATTTCATTGCTGTGTATATACCCAATTGAGAATAAGTCATTCTGTCCAAAAGACATGCACTTGTTTGTTCATTGCAGCACCATTTACAATAGAAAGACATGGAATAAACCCAACTCTGTATTGGATAACAAAAATGTGGTGCATATACACCATGGAATACTCTACAGCCATGATAAAGAAAAAAAATCATGTTCTTTGTAGCAGAATGGTTGCAGCTGGAGGCTATTACTCTAAGCATGAAGTAATACAGAAACAGGAAACCATTTACCACGTGTCCACACTTATAAGTGGAAACTAAACATTGAGTATACATGGATATCAATATGAGAAAAATAGATACTGGAGACTACTAGAGGGAGAAGGGCCAGAGGAGTGCAAGGGCTGAAAAACTACCTATTGGGTATTATGCTTACTACTCTGGAGACAGATTCATTCGTACTCCAAACTTCAGTGTCTGCAATATGTCTTTTGTCTTTGCTACAATTCTACATATGTGCCCTCTGAATTTATAATCAAAGTTGAAAAAATAAAAAGTATAAAAAAATTAAATCTACATGGGATATAATAAATAGAATAAGCACTGCATAATATTGCATTATTGATGTACAGTACAAACTGGAAACAGTACCTTGGAGGACAAGGACAAAAAGTGATATAAATTCTACAATTGAAGATTGACCCAGAAGAGAGATTAATTTACTTAATGTACATAATTAATTGTAAGAATGTTTTAACAGTAATAAACATAAGCTTTCTAGAAATAAGGTAACAAGACACAACTTCCAGGTTATGTCTTTGGGATAGGAAATGATCTGACAGAATCTTCTGTACTTTCTTTACCTGTGACCATAAGTAACTTCATGCTTCAAATGAGGATCATGAAATATTTCGTTCAAAGTAATGTAATTTAATTTTTTTCGAATTTTTTATTGAGGCAAAAAAACGAGTGCTAATCTTTTAAAGAAAGATATGATCTCATTAGTAAGTATTGAAACCAAAAGCGTGTTTTTAATAAAAGCAACCCCAAATCAAGTACATGGGAAAACTCATTCCAAAGGCTTCAGATTGAGGCATAATTTTATTTGGGTCTTTGAGTGTTTTGTCACCATAGTTTGTAATGTGGCCTCCTCCACATCTGGTGTGTTCTTCAAGTCGGTGATGAGTTCAGTGGGGCAAAAGAGAAGGGGACCTCATGGAACAGGGCAGAAAATGGGATTCTAGCCCCAATTATTCTACTCACCTAGTGTATATTTTATGCAAGTCACTTACGAATGGTGGCCAACTATTTCCATGTTGTTTAAAATTGAAATGTTTGAGCTAAGCGATCCCTAAATTTCCTTCCAGTTCTAAATTGGGAAATTTTATATAGACTTATTCTGGACAAATGACAGAATCATATTTATCTTTGCATTGTGACCCTGCCCAGAAATCAGAGTAGAAGTAAAGCAGCTTTATTTTTATAACATGATATTTTATTCACAAAGCCGCATTCATTTTTCACTGCTGGATCTCTGGGCCTATTTGCAAAAGTATGTTAGAAAAAATGAAACAAAGCACTCTACTTTTTCCATTTGATGTTCATATAGCTGTTACACCTTTCACCTTTGTGATCTTACCTTCTATATTGAGTTTTTTCTCTCTTTGTTTTTCTTTTTTTGACATCAGCTAGACAGTATTGAACCAATCATACTCATGAGTTCAAGGCACATTATTGTAACTTGCCCTTGCAAAACCCCTTTATTGTTTCTTTTTTCTAATTATTCATATTTAACACCTAGATCAATTCCATTCCCTTTCCCCTCAAATATTCTTACATGTTCCATATGCATTTTATTGTATGGTCCCTTGTAAAATATATTATTATCTTATTGCATATAACTAACAGAAAATTGTTTTGTAGATCTCATTCTATTTCTTATTTTTTTAAATTCAGCATTATGGTTTTTGTTTGTTTGTTTGTTTTTTAAGACAGAGTCTTGCTCTGTCGTCCAGGCTGGAGTGCAGTGGTGTGATCTCAGCTCACTGCCACCTCTGCCTCCCAGTGATTCTCCTGCCTCAGCCTCCTGAGTAGCTGGGACTGCAGGTACCCGCCACCATTCCTGGCTAATTTTTTGTATTTTTAGTAGGAACGGGTTTCACTGTGTTAGCCAGGATGTTCTTGATCTCCTGACCTGGTGATCCTCCCACCTCGGCCTCCCAGAGTGCTGGGATTACAAGCATGAGCCACAGTGCCCAGCCTGTATTTTTAATATTTGCTCATTTTCCCTGCCTACTTGAATCTATTGTACTTTGTGATTGCATAGTGCGTCCACCATACTTTACCTACCACTCTCTTAGAGGAAACCCAGACTGCTTCCTACTCTTTGATACCATGTGTGATATTGCAGTGATCATACTTATTCCCTTATGAACATGTGAGAATTTTAGTGGGGATATAACATTTGAGTCAGTGGACTGGGAGAGGAAGACCCACCCTCAATCTGGGTGAGCACCACCTAATCAGCTGCCAGCGTGGCTCTGATAAAAGCAGGCAGGGGAACATGGAAAGACTATACTGGCTTATTCTTCTGGCCTACCTCTTTCTCCCATGCTGGATGCTTCCTGTCATCAAACATCAGATTCCAGGTTCTTCAGCTTTTGGAATCTTGGACCTGCGATCACAGACTGAAAGTGGCACTGTTGGCTTCCCCCTTCTGAGGTTTTGGAACTCAGACTTGCTCCTCAGCTTGCAGATGGCCTATTGTGGAACTTCACTTTGTGATCGTGTTAGTCAATACTCCTTAATACACTCCTCTTTATATACACATCTATCCTATTAGTTCTGTCCCTCTAGAGGACCCTGGTTAATACACTTGTCTAGTATTTTTACAATCTCTGTCATTTCTGGATATGTATCTATTGACTTTTTTCTCCTGCCGTGGGTGATAATATCCTGCTTTGTTGCACGCGTGAAAATTTTTCCACTGGATGCAGGATACTGTGTATAATTTTACATTGTAGAATGTTGGATTGTGTTTTTTTTCAATAGTATTTGATTATTTCCTGGTACACAGTAAAGTTATTTGGGTTCAAATTGCTCCTTTTGAGACTTGCTTTTAGGTTCTTTTAAGGTGGGTTCAGACTGTTTTATTAGTCTAGATCTAACTGAGCTCCAAACATAAGGTATTTCTTTCTGAGAACTTTACCGGATGCCCCATATGATAGGAAGCATTTCTACCCGGTCAGGGAAAAGCAAATTATTTCTAGCCTTGTGTGAACCCTGGAAATTATTCTGCCTTCTCCTTTCCAGTAGTTCTTTTCTTATCCTCAGCTAGTTTCCTTTCACTTATACACAGATAAATACTAAGGTAAAGACTTCGGGAGACTCTTCTGTGTATCTACAGAGTTTTCTGGGCAATTCTCTTCTTTTCAGTACTCTGTCCCACAAATTCTAGTCACTTTCTCCCCCATGAACACTTACTTTTTTCTCTTTCACACAATGAGACTTCTGAGTTCTATTTGGGCTCCCTCTCCCTACTCTACAGCCTGATCTTCCCTGAGGCCATACAGTAATCTGGAACATCTACAAAGCTCATTTTATTCTCCTTCCCTCTGGTATCATAGTCCCATAAGTCCATTGTCCAAGGTTTGAGAACAGTTGATTAATATTTGTCTGGTTTTCTAGTTGTGTAGGCTAGTAGAGTAAATTCATTTCTTGTAACTACACCATGGCCATAAATTGAATTCCTTGTCTTCCTTTTATAGAGAAAATATCTGTTACTTTTTTGATGGGTTGCCTCTTTTCTGTTTTCTTTTTCAGGACTGTTTCTGTAATGTATTTTAAGGTTATGCCAAGTGTTTACAGACACGTTTTCTTCAGAGTCATCCTTTTTAATATGCTCACCATGACAAGAACCTTGGCATCTTATTGACGAAGTAGATTCGGTTCACTCTTTGCAATGTGCTAATCTTGGAAACCCAGAAGTGAAGCTCAATATTGCTAGATTTTTTTTTTCATTGTGTCAGAGAAGTGTAGCATGATTTTATGTCTAAAAGGAAAGCAAAATTGTAATGATATCATCCAGATAATGAAATGATCACAAAGCAAAACTTCAGGAAATATAAGCTATTTTATGAGTTTTTCAGTAAATCTTACAGGTTAGAAAAAGTCACAAGGCAGAAAGCATTCTGCCTGTGTCCAGTCTTCACAAGTATGACAAGTATTTGAACTGAATCAGATTTGGGTACTGTCAACTATAAACATAGCATTTTCTTTAGCTTCTTATAGAAAAAAATATCCAGTACCTCTTTGTATAGTATCCATTTTCAAATGAACAAAAATACAGCACAGTCTTAACTATTACATTCACAAATTTATAAAGGAGAAAATATTTGGGTTGTTAAATTTTTCATGCTACACTGAACAAGGAAGCAGTTAGTTAATATCTGTAGTAAGTTATTTTATATTCAGAACAAGTGACTAAGACATTTAAGGTAGATAGAAATATTTTACTAAGGTTAATTGCCATCTGAAAAATTTATAATCTATTAAATTCAGTCCAAAACTAGGTTGCTGTGTATTTTTTGGCAGCCTTGAGTTTAAAAAACATACCACATTGGGTTATTTACCTTTTTTTTTTTTCCTTCCCCTTGGTTTTTTGGGCATTTAGGCTAGCTTCCAGGGTCCTAGGATAATTCACATTAATTATTTTTAGACAGGATAATTATAATATCTAAAAAACATATTAATTTAAAAGATAGTTTAACTTAGACATATAAATTTATCTAATCATTTTGCCAAATATCTGCATATTTATTCATATAAATTACCCTGTGTTTTTCTAATATTTGTAGTCATTTTAAAAGTAGTGAGAGGAGAGAAATACCAATGGTGACCTCAAGAGACATGAAAGATTGAATTCTGTCCTGGTCTGAAAAATAAGAAAGCAAAACTTCTGATTAAATAATTTGGACATTTTAAGAGAGTTACCTTTGTTCAATATTTTCTTGATATCTAGGTTTACTTCTTTTACTATGAGATTTAATAATCAGTAGTTTAACAAATATTTTAGGGCAGTAGTTGCATTGAGAATTAGGGTCATAGAAATCTAGCTTGAATTATTAATCATTCAGTGATTAGGAATAAAATTCTTAAGTTTAGCCTTAAGTTACTCAGAGCCTAATAGGCCTTTAGAAGTCAACAATCATTAAAGTATTCTCCTGCAAAACGAAACAAAATTAAAAAGTTAGTCTTAGAGATAATAAATTTCTACTGAGTCAGTGGAGGGGCATGGGGAGCAGTCAAAAGAGTTTGCCCTATGTATTCCAGTAAGTAGATTTTTGTAGGTCATTAGAGGTTAACAAATATTTAGCAAGCATCTCTTATGAGAACAGTAGTGAACAACATGATTTTGTCATCGTGAAGTTATATTCTAGGAGAGAAAGATAGACAATAAAAATAAATAAATAAAGAGAAAAGGCTGGGCATGGTAGCTCATGCCTGTAATTCCAGGCATTTGGGAGGCTGTATTTGTCTGTTTTCATGCTGCTAATAAAGACATATCTGAGACTGGGTAATTTACAAAATAAGGAGGTTTAATTGGACTTACAGTTCTATGTGGCTGGGGAGGCCTCACAATCATGGCAAAAGGCAAGGAAGAGCAAGTCACATCTTATGTGGATGGCAGCAGGCAAAGAGAGAGCTTGTGCAGGGAGACCCATTTTTAAAACCATAAGATCTCATGAAACTTATTCATTATCACAAGAACAGCATGGGAAACATCTGTACCCATGATTCAATTATCTCCCACCACAGTCCCTCCCACAACACCTGGGAATTCAAGATGAGATTTGGGTGGGGACACAGCCAAACCATATCATTCTGCCCTGGCCCCTCCCAAATATCATGTCCTCACATTTCAAAACCAATCATGCCTTTCCAATGGTGCCCCAAAGTCTTAACTCATTTCAGTATTAATCAAAAGTCACAGTCCAAAGTCTCATCCAAGACAAGGCAAGTCATTTCTGCCTATGAGCCTGTAAAATCAAAAGTAAGTTATTTCCTAGATACAATGGGGGTACAGGCATTGGATAAATGCAGCCATTCCAAATGGGAGACATTGGCTAAAACAAAGGGATAGGCTACAGGCCCCATGCAAGGCCAAAATCTGGCAAGGCGTCAAATCATAAATCTCCAAAATGATCTCCTTTGACTCTATATCTCACATCTAGGTCACACTGATGCAAGAGGTAGGTTCCCATGGTCTTGGACAACTCTGCCCCTGTGGCTTTGCAGGTACAGCCTCCCTTCCAACTGCTTTCACAGACTGATGTTGAGTGTCTGTGGCTTTTCCAGGTGCATGGTGCAAGCAGTCAGTACATCTTCCATTCTGCAGCCTGGAGGACGGTGGCCCTCCTTTCACAGCTCCACTAGATAGTGCCCCAGTAGGGACTCTGTGTGGGAGCTCAGACCCCACATTACCCTTCTGCACTGCCCTAGCAGAGGTTCTCTATGAGAGCCCCACCAAACTTCTGCCTGGGCATCCAGGCATTTCCCTACATCTTCTGAAATCTAGGTGGAGGTTCCCAAACCTCAATTCTTGACTTCTGTGCACCTGCAGGCTCGACACCACATGGAAGCTGCCAAGGGTTGGGACTTCCACCCTCTGAAACAATAGGCTGAGCTGTTCCTTGGCCCCTTTTATTCACAGCTGGAGTGGCTGGGATGCAGGGCAACAACTCCCTAGGCTGCACATAGCACAGGGACCCTGGGCCTGGCCCAAGAAACCTTTTCTCCTAGGCATCCTGGCTTGTGATGGGAGGGGCTGCCATGATGTCCTGGGACAAGCCCTGGAGACATTTTCCCCATTGTCTTGGTGATTAACATCCGGCTTCTTGTTACTTATGTAAATTTCTGTAACCAGCTTGAATTTCTCCTCTGAAAATGAGTTTTTCTTTTCTGTCACATTGTCAGGCTACAAATTTTTCATCTTTTATGATCTGCTTCCCTTATAAAACTGAATGCCTTTAACAGCACCCAAGTCACCTCTTGAATGCTTTGCTGCTTAGAAATTTCTTCCACCAGATATTCTAAATCATCTCTCTCAAGTTCAAAGTTCCACAAATCTCCAGGGCAGGGGCAAAATGCTGCCAGTCTCTTTGCTAAGACATAACAAGAGTCACCTTTGCTCCAGTTCCCATCTCCACCTAAGACTACCTCAGCCTGGACCTTATTGTTCATATCACTGTCAGCATTTTGAGCAAAGCCATTCAACAAGTCTCTAGGAAGTTCCAAACTTTCCCACATTTTTCTCTCTTCTTCTGAGCCCTCCAAACTGTTCCAGCCTCTGTCTGTTACCCAGTTCCAAAGTTTCTTCCACATTTTTGGGTATTTTTTCAACAATGCCCCACTCTACTGGTACCAATTTACTGCATTATTTTGTTTTCATGCTGCTGATAAAGACATACTTGAGACTGGGCAGTTTACAGAATAAAGAGCTTTAATTGGATCTACAGTTTCGTATGGCTGGGGAAGCCTCACAATCATGGTGGGAAACAAGAAGGAGCAAGTCACATCTTATGTGGATGGCAGCAGGCAAAGAGAGAGCTTGTGCAGTGAGACCCATTTTTAAAACCATCAGATCTTGTGAGACTTACTCGCTACCATGAGAATAGCACAGGGAAGATCTGCACCCATGATTCAATTATCTCCCCTTGGGTCTCTCCCACAAAATGTGGGAATTTAAGGTGAGATTTGGGTGGGGACACAGCCAAACAATATCAGAGGCTGAGGTGGAGGATCACTTGAGCTCAGGAGTTTGAGGCCAGCCTGAGCAACATAGTGAGAACTTTTCTCTACTAAAAATAAAATAAAATAAAATAAACTAGTCATGGTGGTACATACTTGTGGTCCAAGCTCCTCAGGAAGCTGAGGCAGGAGGATTGCTTGAGCCCAGGAGTTTGAGGCTGCAGTGAGCTGTGATAGCACCACTGCACTCCAGCCTAGGTGACAGAGCAAAATCCTGTCTCAAATAAAAAAAAAAAAAAAAAAAGAGAGGAATTTCAATTATTTTTTACTGCTAAGATGAAAATACAAAAATGCCATATGGTAGAGTAACTGGGGTGGGGTTGTTCTGCTTAGGGTAGCTAAGGTCTCAGATTAACCTCCTGATACTATTCCATTTGAGTTGGCACCCAAATGAAGAGAAGGCAGCCATGCAGAATAAACAGATTTTACACCATTTGGAATATTTCAAATGGAAGGAACAGCACGTTTGTAAAGACTTGGATGGAACAACAAAAGGGAGAGTAGAGATGAAGTGGACATGAAGTCAAGGTTCAAGTTAAGTGAAACCATTTAAGTTGTTGTAGTAAGTAAAGAGTTTAATTTTTAATCTAATTATACTGGGGGTACCACTAGTGATGTTAAGGCAGGAAAATGACATAGTCTATTGTACTTTCTTTTTTTTTTTTCTTAATTGTGGTAAAATATATATAACATGAAATTTACCATATTAAGCATTTTTGAATGGACAATTCAGAAGTACATTCATAATGTTGCATGGCTATTACTATCTCCAGAATTTTTTCATCCCCAAACTGAAACTCTATAGCCATTAAATATTAATTCCCCATTTTCCCCTCTCCTTAATCTCTGGCAATCACCAATCAGCTTTCTGGCTCTATGAATTTGCCTATTCTAGGTACTTCATATAAGTGGAATTATGCAATATTTGTCCTTTTGTGTCTGACATCTTTCACTTAGCATAGTATCCTCAAGGTACATCTATGTTGTAGCATGCCTGAGAATTCTTTCTTGAGGCTGAATAATATTCTATTGCATGTATATACAACATTCTATTTATCATTTTTTTTTTTTGAGGCAGTCTTGCTCTGTCACCCAGGCTGGAATGCAGTGGTGCGATCTTGGCTCACTGCAACCTCCGCTTCCTGGGTTCAAGCAATTCTCCTGCCTCTGCCTCCCAAGTAGCTGTGAATCAGTATTGTGAAAATGGCCATACTACCCAAGGTAATTTATAGATTCAATGCCATCCCCATCAAGCTACCAATGACTTTCCTCACAGAATTGGAAAAAACTACTTTAGAGTTCATATGGAACCAAAAAAGAGCCTGCATTGCCAAGTCAATCCTAAGCCAAAAGAGCAAAGCTGGAGGCATCTCGCTACCTGACTTCAAACTATACTACAAGGCTACAGTAACCAAAACAGCATGATACTGGTACCAAAACAGAGATATAGACCAATGGAACAGAACAGAGCCCTCAGAAATAATGCCACATATCTACAACTATCTGATCTTCGACAAACCTGATGAAAACAAGAAATGGGGAAATGATTCCCTATTTAATAAATGGTGCTGGGAAAACTGGCTAGCCATGTGTAGAAAGCTGAAACTCAATCCCTTCCTTACACCTTATACAAAAATTAATTCAAGATGGGTTAAACACTTAAATGTTAGACCTAAAACCATAAAAACCCTAGAATAAAACCTAGGCAATACCATTCAGGACATAGGCGTGGGCAAGGACTTCATGTCTAAAACACCAAAAGCAATGGCAACAAAAGCCAAAATTGACAAATGGGATCTAATTAAACTAAAGAGCTTCTGCACAGCAAAAGAAACTACTATCAGAGTGAACAGGCAACCTACAGAATGGAAGAAAATTTTTGCAATCTACTCATCTGACAAAGGGCTAATATCCAGAATCTACAATGAACTCAAACAAATTTACAAGAAAAAAACAGACAACCCCATTAACAAGTGGGTGAAGGACATGAACAGACACTTCTCAAAAGAAGACATTTATGGAGCCAAAAGACACATTCAAAAATGCTCATCATCACTGGCCACCAGAGAAATGCAAATCAGAACCATAATGAGATACCATCTCACACCAGTTAGAATGGCCATCATCAAAAAGTCAGGAAACAACAGGTGCTGGAGAGGATGTGGAGAAATAGGAACACTTTTACACTGTTGGTGGGACTGTAAACTAGTTCAACCATTGTGGAAGTCAGTGTGGCAATTCCTCAGGGATCTAAAAGTAGAAATACCATTTGACCCAGCCATCCCATTACTGGGTATATACCCAAAGGATTATTAATCATGCTGCTATAAAGACACATGCACACATATGTTTATTGCGGCACTATTCACAATAGCAAAGACTTGGAACCAACCCAAATGTCCATCAATGATAGAGTGGATTAAGAAAATGTGGCACATATACACCATGGAATACTATGCAGCCATAAAAAATGATGAGTTCATGTCCTTTGTAGGGACATGGATGAAACTGGAAACCATCATTCTCAGCCAACTATCGCAAGGACAGAAAACCAAACACCGCATGTTCTCACTCATAGGTGGGAATTGAACAATGAGAACACATGGACACAGGAAGGGGAACATCACACACTGGGGTCTGTTGTGGGGTGGGGGGATGGGGGAGGGATAGCATTAGGAGATATACCTAATGCTAAATGGCGAGTTAATGGGTGCACACACCAACATGGCACATGTATAACATATGTAACAAACCTGCACATTGTGCACATGTACCCTAAAACTTAAAGTATAATAAAAAAAAGGAAAAAAAAGAAAGCAGGGATTCAAACAGCTATTTGTACACCAGTAATCACAGCAGCATTATTCACAATAGCCAAAAGACAGAAGACCAAATGTCCATTGACAGATAAATTGATAAATAGGGCTGGGCACGGTGGCTCATGCCTGTACCCCAATACTTTGAGAGGCAGAGGTGGGTAGATCACTTGAGGTCAGGAGTTCAAGACCAGCCTGGCCAACATGGTGAAACCCTGTCTCTACTAAAAATATAAAAATTACCTGGGCATAGTGACATAGTCTATTGTACTTTCTTAAAAGCTCATTCTGACTGCTCTGTGGAGGATAGGCTCTAGGAGCTAGGAGAACAGCAGGAGGCTATTGCAGATAAGGGCAATGTTGGTTGGACTGAACACTGTGTTCAGATTTGACATGTATTTTGGAATTAGAAACTAAAGAAAATTGATGGATGACTATTTGGAATTTGGGAAACAACTAGTTTTTACCTGAACATTGGATGGATACCAGTAGTACCATTAATCTTGATTTTAAAGAGTTTGGAAGATATTTTATATTAGTGCAAACGATTCAGTAGATTAGGGCATGATGAATTTGAATGGACAATGGAAATGTCGGTTAGGCAGTTGCTTAAAAATCTGGAGTTTAGAAGAAAGCTCTCAATGCAAATTAAATTTGACAGCCATCAGCATATTTGTGATATTCAAGGTGATGGGATTGATGACATCTAGTTTGAGAGTATAAAAACAAAGGAGAAAATTCTAAGGACAGACTCCTATGGCAGCCAAACTTTGCAGGAGTGGTGGCGAAAATGCAACCAGCAAAGCAGACCAGAAAGATGTGGGCAAAGATGTAGAAAGAATATGTCTCAGATATTTTTACTTCCATTTGTGCTTTGTTGGTTTTAATGTCTATTCACAATTGCCCATATTGCTGATATATTTTTTCATAAAAAATGATTTTTCCCAGTCTGTTTTTATACTTGAAGGTATACATTTAAGGATATTGATCCTATTATCACAAGGCTTAGGTTAATATGGAATGGAAGCACTGGTTTCAACTTCTAATCCACCTTATTTCCAATGTTGCAAATGCAGCAAGAAGTTTATGAAAATCTCTTCTCTTTGTGGAAATTGTTTGCAAAGAGGCCCTGATCTTCCTCTGTGTGTATCCATGCCCTTAACATCTGACTTACATTACCTGTCATTAAGATGTAGAATCTATTATCCTCCATTTGAATACCAGCTAGTCTTATGACTTGCTCTATTCAACAAGTTGTAATAAAAGCGATATTGTGCTATTATGTGCCTAAGCCATAAGAGGTCTTGGATGCTTTCACTATCTCCCTGGGAATTCTGCCCAGTCACTATGTTATCAGAATCAGTCTAGTCTGCTGAAGGATAAAAGACCACGTGGGACCAAGATGAGCCAGTCTAGCTGAGCCATCTTAGATCAATCAGCCTCCAGCTGACCCAGTACCTGATCACAGATACATAAGTAACTACACCTAGAATGAGAAAAACCACCCATTTGAGCTCCATCCAAGTTACTGACACACAAAAGTATGAGCTAAATAAATAGTTGTTTCTAACTCTTATTTTTGGGTTGGCTTGTAACACATTGATAGCTAGCTGATATATTTTGCTTTTATTCTTATAGAACCTGATAAAGAAAGAAGAGTGAAATTATACTGGCTTCAACTAAACCTTTGGGAATGTGATGACTTGCCAAAACTTTTGGGACCTGACTAAATTGTATTTTAATATTTACATAAAATTGCCAATAGGTCAGTGTGGTATTCCATCAAGGGTCCTGGACTGGAATAAAGAAACTTGATTTCTAGCTCTGTCTTGGATATTATATTCACTTGGTCACCTTGAAAATATAACGTCACCGCATTGATTCTGTTTTTCCACATATTTAAGATAAAAGGTTAAGATGAGATGCTGAAAATTCTCATTGAATTTTATTATGGAATTCTCCTTAGTATTGACAGAGACTGCTCAAGAATTTGCTAGATTCCATATAATGGATGAATAGATTTTGTTCTATTGATAGCATTAGTGATCTTATCATGACCCTGACATGAACATATTTTTTGCTTCCACATTTTTGGATCAGAGATCACATTGATCGATCACATTAACCAATCACTCAATTTATCAGTGCCTATATCATTGACTACTTCCACAGAAAACTATCTGACTACATGACAAGTTATATAGACAATATATGGTGTAAATAGAAGTCTCTATACTAAATGAAAAAGACTGGTAGCATTTGTTTTAAAGATTGCTAAAAGCTCAACTGACGAAACAAAATCCATTGTCTCTGATCATCTATCAGAGAGATCCTTTATGTCCACAATTTTATTACCCCAAATTCTCTATTTTATTAAAGTTTATCCCTTGAGGATAGGAGAACACAAATTTGGACCAACCCTAGATTGTTTAATATGTTCTAGTCCAGAGCTTCCACATGGGCTTCTCCTGATTTGATGATTCAGATGTGCTGAGACTATTCATCCCCTCTGCCTTTGGGGCAAGCAGGTGGGCCTGAGCAGCTGGACCCCACAGGACTATCATCTCCATCCATGCATATCTTCATCTCTTTCTTCTCCATGCCATGCTGTACAAATGCCATTTTCTATGTGTTCCGAGAAATGGAAGCTTTGGAGAAACACCACTTTGGCTTATGAGAGTCACTGAAATATATTTTATCATATGACTCCTTCTTCTTGCCTTCAAATTTTCTTTTGAGAGACTCTCTAGACTTGGCCTCTATTCTACATAGTGAATACTTTCTTACTACTCCCTAACATAGTATCTTAAATCTATAAATATGGTCATTTATAGTGCCTTTCCTTAAGTTTTTCCTTTGGTCTGACATGGTCTTCTTTTTTTTCCTTCAAATTTCACTCATTGTTTTCCAAGATTTTATCAAGTCCTAGCACTTTTATGAATGTTTTTCAATTACTTTAGCCTATACTGTTTATCTCTCTCTTAATCTGAAATCTGAGCTGTCATATTGCCTAACATATGTCAATTATTTGATGATAGAGACTGCATATATTCAACTCACACAGAACTATACTAATGTAGTATTTTTTCATACTATACATTATAGTGCTAGTCACATATTAACATCTCAATTAAGTACTTATCTACTGGCTAATTAAGCATAGAATCAGTACCTGATGAAAATAGACAATTTTATTTAAAATGTTAAAATGGAGAAAAGGAAGAAAAAAAGGTTCTCAAGTGAGGTGTGATTTTTTTTTAGAAGGAAGATGTGAATGAGGCACACAGATGAATGCTAAGAAGCTATGTAAATATACTAGGAAACTAGTGTTAGTGAACAGGATGTAGACAATCATGCACATCAAATAAACTAAGTTATTATTAAATTTTGAGTGAGCCTAAGAATAATCATGTATAGTTCCTTGAGGGGTCTGTGGTCTTTGCACCAAATGTGACACAAACAGTTCTTAGATTATTGTCTTAATATTGTGTATTACATTCACAATTTAATAGGAGTATATATGTGTTTATCAGGTACCTACTCTGAGCCAGACTGAAATATGAAAAATATAATTATAAGAAGACATATTTATGGACATCCATAAAATTCTATTTACCAGAGTGTTCATAGATTATTATTTTACATAATAAAAAATAGTTTATGTTCAACACTGAGGGAAATAGTAAATAATATATTGTTTAATACTTACAAAATTATTAGATAAAAATGATATATTACTTACCAAAATATAAGAATAATATTGTCTAAATATCAATGTATTGCTACTTATATATTATTTAATATAAGTGATATATAACAATAAAATTATTTTGTAGGAGAATATTTAAAAATATTACCGATATATTAATTCATTGAAAAATGAAGTTTCAATCAAATGTGTAAATATGATTCAACTTTTATGGGGCTATAAACAAATATACTTGCACACACACATAGATGAACACATATACAGGAAAGATAGATATCAACTTGCTAGCAGTTGTTATATGTAGATGATGTGGCTTTCCTTTCCTATTCATGCTTTTCTCTTTTTCTCCAACTTTTATAACAATTTTTTTATATTTGTAATCAGAGTGCAAATGTCTTAAAATCCAAAATATATGTTTTACAACACAAAGTATCACATTTGAAATTAATGGTGCGTGCATTTTGTCAGTCATGATCACATCCAGTTGACTACACAGATGGTCTCTTCAAGGTTACAGCCTTGAAGAGCCCCCTTGAGGGGCCTTGTGGAGGGTTCTGTTTGTAAAAAGTCTTTATGTGCTTTGTGTAGAGCAGGCGTCCTCCAGCTGTAGGTGAGTCATTAGCTATAGCTACTCCAATTGAGCCCTCAGTAGTGTGTGTCAATGTGAGGGTGACATATGAATTTGTGCTATGAGGCATGGTATACAAGAATTGAACAATTCCAAACTGGGTTGCTTCTCTCCACAATATGCCTATTTGCACATTTTTTAAAAAAGTCCCAACCGTCATTTGCTCAATAAGTTAAAGTTTCTTCCCTCATTACTAGATTTGAGTGACGATCTCTACTATAGCAAGAATGAAGACTCTGAGCTCAGGTTGGCATTACTCAAATCAAGGACGGAATTCCAATCTCAGAACCTTCAGGCCAAAGCAGCCTGAAGTTCAGCCTCTCTTCCTCGGTTATGAAAGTGGACTCACATTTCTGTAAACCAATGTTTTCAGCTCAACTCTGTTCAGATTGGCCAGCAGGAGAACACTGTGATTAATAACACAGATGTTAGTGTCTGATATACTTGGGTTCACAGTTCAGCTCTACCAAGACCTCTATGAACTTGGAGGACAGTGATTCAACTTTCAAATTTCTTGAGTTTCAGGTTTCTCATTCATAAAATAGAAATAAAAATATACTCTGTTTCATATCATTTTGCATAATAAATTAGTATACATACATTGGTTAACACATGTCTGACATTCCAGTTTTCAGCTAAAAAATATTTGCATAAGTCCAAAGGCAATGCTGTGTAGGGGCATCACACTGAATTAGAAATCAGATAAGTTTAGGTTAAAATTGTTCTAACCCTGCCTAACTCAAACCAGTAATGTTAGTATCCCTCTCTAATAGATGGGATTCAAATAATTTCACATTGTATTTTCGAGCATTATTTTATCTAATAGAACACATTCATGAAATTTTACTCATTTCTTCTTTTAACATATTTAGCATCAACTTTATTAAATACAATAAAATTTTAAAGTAATAAATTGTTAAACTGGTTGATTATAAATATATGTTAGATCTTAAGTATTTTCATTCATTTGTATAACTTCTAAAAAATATAACTACGTGACTGTCATTTATAGTAAAGACAAAGATGTGGTTACACCTTGTTTTATGATGAAAAGATCTGAAAAATCTTCTTTAGAGATTAAGCAACCAGAGAAAACCAAAGAAAGAGAAATGAGCTAAATTTTGGTAACTTGAAATAGAACATTTTTCCTCATTCAGAATGATTTTTTTCTTTTTAAAAATCCATTACAAGGCAAGGTATTTCTCAAGATTAACACTTTGTCAGATGTTAATCTGTTTCGTGTGTGTGAGAGAGAGAGAGAGAGGAAAAGTGACATCTGGGGTTATATTTCTCTAAGAAAATGATGCCCAGTCCTAAATGACAAGCAATATTAATAGAGCATTATACTTTCTCATCTAAAGATGACCTTTGAAGAGAATTGTAGTTATTATCTCATAATATTCCTTCATTTATTAGTTATCTCTTTTCCGAGTTCCCTTGCTATTATAGATACATGATTTGAAAAATAGAGAAATATGATTTAACCATTATATGGCTCAAGGCTCTCAAGCTTAATTCCATTTTTTTTCTCATTATATGAGGGAGTTTGAGGCTGCTACACCAGCCAGTTTAGGAGAGAAATCCAGACAACTATATCTCTGACCATTAAATTAATCATAAAGGGCATTATTTTTCATACTTGGTGGAAATTCATTAAAGTGATTGGATAGGATTCTGGGATTGCGTTATGAGATATTATTGTTGCAGAAATCATCTGGACCATAAGTAAAATGACTGATATGGACAATAAGAAATAAGACCATTTCATTTTTTCTACTTATTCACCTAAATCTCTACTATCAAATATTAAAAAGAAGAAAAATGAGGTCTATCACAATGGCTGATGAATTGAGCCACCAAAAAATAAATTTTTTTAAATCTTGTCATGTGACTATGATTGGAAATCCAGTAATGAGCCAGGCTAAATCCTACATGGGAGAAAAATATAATTTACTTTAACTCTTCCTTTTGAACATGATTAAGAATTTATGGGCAAGTTCTCTGCACTCTGGAGAAGGCAGAGATAAGATTTTAAATTCTTGTTTACTCTGATCCTTTCTCCATTAGAGTTATGAATTCAAACTGATAAAGCAGTTTCAAATCATCACCTGATGTAATGCCATTAGTGAGTTTGTCATTTTCCCTTTTTTAAAAAAATAATTTCTCTCTTTCTGTCACTGATGACTTTTAGATGATATATGTCGGTTTCCCTGAAGAACAGTTATTTATAGGAAAATGGTAATACTGGAAAAGTTACTTACTGATAAGCAGTTAGAGTGCAATTTTATGTTCAACTCACCTGGGGTTTGAAAAGTTACCTTATATTTAGTGTAAGTAGGCAAAATTTTATCTGAACACCATTGAAATTACATATGGTAAACCTATGAGCATTTTTGAAATCACTCCATCTCACAAATTAGCTTAATCCTACCAGAATTTTGAAGATACTAGGAGAAAGGGAAAACATAGATCACAAATTATGTGCCATTCATTTTATTAGTTGTGTTCTATAAACCACTGTGATGATGAGGAAGTTGACCCAAAAAGTTAAGCATATGTTCTAGTTGCATAGTTAATAAACAGGGAACTAGGTTTGAACTCAGTCTGTAGAATTACAGGACATATTTCTCTACCTAACATAGGCTTTGAATCTTTATTGAGTATCTCTTATTATCTTCTATTACCTCTTTTAATTTTGATCAATTTAAAGATTTTAATTTACTTTCTAATTTAATTGAGGAGCTTCTTTCCTCAGCTAAATGTAGGTGTTTTTGTGGCATTACTGTAAGACCATGATTCATTATAATGTGACATGCCAATTCAGAAATAAAACATTCCAAAAGAAAAGGGCTACCTAGGGTAATATGAAAGAAATTGTAAATGTAGATTTTATGTTATTTATTTAAAGCAATTCAAAGTCTAATCAGTCCAGATTCTACCCCTATGGCTTTGCAGTGAATGAACCTTGTGTGTGTTTTTTTTAAAAATTTTTATTTTCATGAAGATTTTCTTCTAGAGGCCAGTATAAATTCAATGAATTATACAAATATTATTTTAGGAGCTGCTTTTCTGCACCAAGAATTCTGGAATCCAGGAAAAAAACATTTCCATAATTCGTCTTAATTAGTTCAATGGCAGAACTAGTCCTAATGAGGAGACTCCAGCATTAAACAGAGACTTTGTCTTTACATGCTATATGCCTTCCTTAGAGGACAGGAAGACTATTCTTTAGTACCTTGCTTATTTCTCCAAAGCTACATTTGTTTCCTATGAGATTGTGAAGACACCATCTGGGAATATTGGTATAAATACATAGCCTGCCTACATTACTAGCCACAGAGACAAAGTTTCCAATAATTTGAAGGTTTATTTATTAATTGCCCTCCTTGCTTCTGGGATAGTGTTGACATCTAAAGCCAGTAATGGAGTCCCCCTTCTTCCCTCATCTTGTCCTTGAAAAAAATTCCACCTCTTATTTGCATGATTCAATGGGGCCAACTTCACAAATAGATTCCAAGCCTTTTTCCTTTCTTATCTGCCCAGACTGATTGCCAATCTGGGGAATCACTTTTGGAATATTATCTTACTTGAATGTATCCTAAAGAAAAAGCTGAAATACATGTCCTAAGAATTATCCAATATGAATCTTCAGTAAGAGAAGGGAACTACAATTTGTTTTCACTTACTGTACTCCACATAGCATGTGGAGGTCTTTACCACATTATTTTATGAAAATTTACAATTACTGATAATAGATCTTTTTATCTCCACTTTATACCTGAGAAACTGAGGCACAGAAAGGAAAACAAATTTTGTCCTGGTTTATAGGGCTATTAAATGGCAAAAAAACACACAAAACTTTCCAAAGCAATATTTGATAACTAAAAGCCACTCTCCTCGGTAGGGTAGGGATATGTATTTTCCCAGGTCCTTGGTCAAGCATTGCCAGAATTCTGTTCATCCTACTAAGCAGTTCATCAAGAATGGCCATCTCTGTCATTGCAAAGGGATCTTCTTTGAGAACATGAACCTTAAGTATACAGCTCACTTGTCCCAACAACATGTCTATCTGTGAACTACTTAATGCAGCTGCTTTTGATGTGTAAACCTGAACGACTAACATCAGCATCTCCTGAGAACCTAATGAGAAAGGCAGTCTCTGGCCCCTCCTCAGACATGCTGAATCAGAAACTCTGAGTGTGTGGCCCGGCAATCTGCATTTTAATAGGCACTGCAGGTGATTCTGATACACACAAAAATTTGAGAACAAATGACCTAATTATTAACTTATGCAGTAGAAAATCACAGATGCATAAACTTCTGAATCACTTTTTATAGTGAGGTTTTTTTTTGACCCTTTATGCTAAAGTCAATCATACTATTTCATAGAGCTTCGAACTGAGTTTTTCTGCTGCTGGTATAAAAGAGATTACAGATTGATCAGAGCCTTTCCTCTGGAAAAGTGGAGAGGAAAACAAAAACTTGTAAAAACTACTGTCTTGTAAGCTTGGAAATCTAAAATAGAAGCCCTATCAGTGGCAAACTCTCTCTTTCTCATTCACATACACACTCTGCGTGTGTGTCTATATACATACATACATGCATTTGGTTTTCTTAGCTGAGTTAACACAAATTCAGATTGTCTATATTGAGTTAATAAGAGGCAGATACATAATAGTGCCAAGAGAAATCGTATTGCTTTTGTGACAACTGCATAGTAGCAAGAGAGAAAAAGACAAAAGGCTGGAGACTAGAAATAGCATAGAACAAAACACACTCTGGTTAGAATCTGACACATTTGTTAATTTTCCTCTCCTTCTAATTTTGATAATGTATTGAAGAAATAACAAAACAAACTCATTTTTATTTGAAATGAAAAACATCTTGGGCATCACCCAATGATCAATCCAAAAAGAAATAGCAGGGAAGAGTGAGGATAGTGAATTTTCAGTCCACCATTTCACAGAAGCTGCATCTAGAAACAAAGAATGTTAAGTTGGTTTCTTTTTGTACTTTTTCCCATAATTTTCTACTATGTTCACTATAGAACCAGCATTTTGAGGGCAGTTTCTTTCATGGTTTCAGTGAAAATTCATTGAGCATCTACTGGCTTGCTCTGCACCGTTTTCTGCACTGTGCTAGGCAGCGCAATAAAGAAATACACAGAGCAAGACATGGTGGTGTGCACTTGTAATCCCAGCTACTAGGGAGGCAGAAGTGGAAAAATCTCTTGAGCCCAGGAGTTTAAGGACAGCCTGGACAACATAGACAGACCCTAAAAAGTATTTTATTCAATTAAAAACATTTTTAAAAAGGCAGATTTAGACACAGCACAGAATTGCATAAAAAAGAAAGACATCAAATCATTCCACTAAAACTATTTATTTAAAATTGCACTAAGTGCTACTAATGAGCATAAAATGTTTTGAAGTTGGGTAATTTAGACTTCTAGTCTGGTTTTTAAGTTTAGTTTTTAAGATTTGAAAGATTAGCTTAGTTTTAAGTTTAGTTTCTAAGATTGAAAAGATGAGTAGGAATTGATGGGGAGAAGAGCAGGGGAAAAATGTTGCAGGCTGAGAGAACATTTCACCTCTTATTTGCATGATTCAGTGGGGCTGACCAAATCGGCCAAAAGCAAAACCTTTGTCTTGTAAAGAAGCTTGATATACTGAAAAAGAAAACCAATACTAGAAGAAGATACAATTATTGACAGTGGACATGGGACTGAAGAAGCAAGGAGGCAGATCACACAGGTGTGGAGGGAAGCTATCAGAGGCAACAAGATTTTACAGAAATGGTGTAATATTTCCTTGCAACCCTATCACAAAATCTCATGACTCCATTTTGCCACCAAGACATACCTGAACATTCCTTTAGGAAAAGACAAACTCAGACTTCTGGAGAGCTGATGGGAGGTGAGGTGGTGGGTATTGTGGGGTGCTTGTGTGGGGTGAAGATGGGGTATGTTCTGTCACCCTTTGAATTGTATTCCATTCCACCTGTGTGTGATATAGCTGTCTATATTATTTAAAGTGTAAATAACAACAAGCCTAGAAGTCTTCATTTTCTAACCATTAATGGGGCCATAAAATTTTATCTAAAAACACTGTTCATTTTCACACACTTCTGCTTTATTTGTTCTGGAATCTTATGCCCACCAGCCCAGCAGAGTAGTGCATGAAAATGAATGGGAAAGTGACTTTTATGAATGTTGTAGGTTTATTCCCAACATTCCAGTTAATTTTGCAGATGAGAAAACTGTGGTAAAAATAGGAATATGACAAATCCATATTAACATAAGTGGCTATAGATAGATCTGGGTTTTAAATTTTCATCCTCTAGTTTCTATGCAGTAGATAACTGTGAGCAAACATGTATTATCTATGCTAAATGGTATATACAGACAGGATTCTTACCTAAGAATGAGAAGGACAAAAAAGGAAGCAACACCTTTAATAGAAAATTATGCTTTATCAGTAATGTACTTCTGTGATAACCCATTTTACATTGTTATAAAGGAATACCTGAGGCTGGGTAATTTATAAGGAAAGGAGGTTTATTTGGCTCACGGTTCTGTAGGCTGTACAAGCGTAGCACCAACATCTGCTCAGCTTCTGGTGAGGCCTCAGAAAGCTTACAATCATGGCAGAAAGTAGAGAGGGAGCAAGCATGTTACATGGTGAGAGAGGGAGCAAGAGAGAGAGAGGAGGTGATACCAGATTCTTTCAAACAACCAGCTTTTACACAAACTCATCAAATGAGAATTCTCTTATCACTGTGGGGAGGGTACTGAGCCATTCACGAGGGATCTGCCCCTGTGACCCAAACACTTCCCAGTAGGCCCACCTCCAACATTGGAGGTCACATTTCAACATGAGAACTGACCAAGATCAGACATCTAAACCATATCAACATTATTATGGGAATAGGCTTTTCATGCTGAGAAATCCACAGGATGGGATACTGTATATCAGATAAAATGATAACAAGATCCAAATGTATCTACTCGGATAGGTCCCCAAATAAACAGTCAAGTGAAAAAAGGCAAGCTGTGTAATTATACTTTCCTGTGTCCCTTTTAAATAAGATGTACAAATAGTCAAAAATAGACAAAATAATTAAATCGTAATTATAAATATAAAAATATATAGAAAAGACAGGAGGAATGCACACAAACTTCAAAACAGTTATGCCTCCGAGGAGGGAAGGAGGTAATTTTATGGGGCAGAGCTGTGAAAGGGACTTCAACTGGATCTATGATTCATTTATCTAAAAATATCTGGAGCCAATATATTAGAAGGCTAGCCTTGTTAATTTTATTGGTAGGCAAAATAACATATGATGTATTTGTCTCTGTAACTGCCATTTTGTGTGCAATAGCTTTTAATATTTAAAAAAGGAAATCACCAGTCCAGGTGGCACTCACCTGTAGTCCTGGCTGCTCAAGAGACTGAGGTGGGAGAACAACTTGAACCCAGGAGTTCAAGTTCAGGCTCGGCAACATAGTAAGTCTTTATTTCTTTAAAGAGTTAAAAAAAAAAAAAAAGGAAAATAAAAGTGTAGAATAGGTTCCAAGACAATAAATATGAATTAAGCTGTCCTTGTAGTAGAAACTTTGCAGTTCAGTGGGCTACAGAAATAAGCACCTCATGGTTTCATTTGGGATGAATATAAATGATTTGAAGGAATATGGGGGTCTAGAGGCTTGTCTGGCAATTGTCTTGTTTAAGCAAATGCCTGGGTTATGGTGTATTTCATTTATTTCTTAATACTGAGGCATATTAGGACTGACTGGGGCATTTTGATGTTGGATGATTTTCCTTATTCTCTATCAATACATCATATACTTACTATTGTTAAGAGCCATTTGATCATCATTGTAGAGAAAACGGCACAAATTTCTAGACAGAGAATTAGACCTTGGAATTAGACCTCTATCATGGTCAGCAGATTCATGACCTCCTTTGTTTAGCAGAGTCCATCAGACCTCACGGATAATTCTATGACTTCTGAGTAGCCGAGAGAGACAGTAGTTCACCTAGAAAATTTCCATTTGTGCTTCAAACTCCATCTAGGACATGAGATCACTATGCATTCCCTTCTTTCACTTCCCCCAGGGTATGTCTCTGAGCATCTCATTCTCTCTGCATCCACCATGGCTAGCTATTCTCATTTCATAGGAGACAATAGATAGCTGTTGTTTGTGGATATAAGTGCTCAACCAGTACAACGTGGTATTACGCCATTATCTTCATCTTGATGACATTGTCTCCATTTGAGATATAAGTAGTTACTTTGTATATTTTCACGTCTTTAGGATTTAAAAGACTTTTTTGGATCTGAAATTCCCAATTACAGAATTATCACAAAGCCTTAAAAAATATGTTCCGCCAGCATCTAAGCCTGAGAAGAAACTGCCAAAAATTAAAGATTTTGTCTTAAACTTTCCTAAGAACTTTTGCAGTTCTAGCCAGCAATAAAGCAGTAATGAATAACCTAACCTCCAGCTACTCACTGTGATTCCAAGGGGGTCATTAACAGCCAAGATATGAAAAAAAAAAAAAAAAAGCCAGATTCTTCTTCTCTTTAAGATGGAATCGTACTTTGAAATAGAGGGTCTACTGCAGGAGAAGAAAGGGAGTCACAGAAACACTTTGGAAAATTTTATAATCTTATCATCTTACTTTTGCATATAGCATTACTTGTGTTCATTTGCGGTCCTTAACTGTTGTTTCTCTCAAGATATGAATGTGCAGATTAACGTGGACTTTCACGAATATTCATAAGAGGATTCTTGATAAGATCCAAGTCATATATCTTGTTAGCACATAGCAGGGAATCAATTAAAGGACAGTTAGCATATACTAATACATAAACGTGTGAATATTGTACTGAGGAGGTTGAGCAGCAATCAGGGATGACTCAGAGGATCTGAGTCTGATACCCTTGACATAAGCAGAAATTTGTGGAGGAGGAAAAGGGCTTCACTTTAGAGACAGGGAATTTGAAGGCATGCTGTGATATCTAAAGAGAAGGAGGAAGTGAAGGAGGTCTGCAAAGGTGTGAGAGTGAGGAGGAAGGTGATATGACGGTAATTAAGCTCATGGATTCGGGAGTCATATATATAGTATATTTTTCTAATTTCTTTGTTTCTGTCCTCCATTAAGTAAGGAAAATAGAGAAATAATGAAGATCAAAAGAAATAATATGTAAATAATGTATCTGCATCACTTTCCTTAAGAAGTAAAGAATAAGTAGTATGTATTATAAAATGTATCAAAATACCTATGAAATACCTTCTATGTACAGGAAGCTTGGGATAAATCAGGAAATGAGACCCTTATGGTTACTGTTCCTATGGCATTTAGAAGAGGCAAAGGGATGAGGACTGAATCTTGGTAAATCTTGGAAAAGAGGATATTTTTAAAATATTTTTTCTACATATTCTTTTAGTAGATGTTGTTGATGTTCTCCACATCCTCTTGGCCCTCACCTCCCTCAACTCTGAGGGTCATTTACTGGGAACTTATGTGGCTCTCTGTGCTTGAGAACTTTTTGGTTTTTTTGGCCAAGGGGAGCACCCTAGGCAAGCATATATGACAAGGCAGAAATGACAGAGAGTTGTATCACACTAGGCACCCCTTTGTCCAGGAAAGATGGGGAGTAGGTACAGCCCAGCTTCTTCACTTCTCTTTTGGTATAATTTAAGGTACGTTCTACTTTGTCACCCAGATTTCCACAGTGAAACTGAGCTTTAGTTTCCCAAAGCCCTGTGGCTGGATGACTCATTCTTTATCAGCCTCATTCTCTGCATCCCTTCTCCCTTTCCCTACCATCACCTCCCAAACAACTGCTTACACTTGAATCTGTGTCTAAGGGTCCGCCTCTCAGGGATCCCAAACAAGACAACCACATACAAGGTTAATGGGCTATTCATTGAATACCATCTATTTATGGTAGATGCAGGACTAGTCACTTTACTTGATCTCAATTATCATTCACAAAAACCATGCAATGTAGTAGATATTAACTCATTTTGTAGGCAATAAAACTTAGAGTGAGATAATAGAGAACTTTCTGAAGTTCTATTACTAGTAAATGGTAAGTGGTTACTAGAACTCTGTTTAGACTGTAGTTCTTATATTCGTTCCATAACATTTAGTTGCTTAACTTCAACTCTGGAGGCAAATATTCCATTAAGATTCAATTAAATAAGTAAATAATTTTGCTGCGTATTAAACTCATGTAGTTTTTTGTCTAAGATTCTGTGGTTGTTGTATTTGGATTGCCTGAAATTAAGTAGTACATGCATTTTAAAATCATCTTTCTCAGCCAGGCGTGGTGGCTCATACCCATAATCACAGCACTTTCGGAAGCCAAGGCAGGAGAATTGCTCGAGCCCAGGAGTTTGAGACCACCCTGGGCAACATACTGAGATCTCATCTGTACAAAATTTAAAATAAAAAAATTAGCCAGGCACAGTGGCACATGCTTGTAATCCCAACTACTCAGAAGGCTGAGACGGGAAGATCACCTGAACCTAGCAGTTTGAGGTTGCAGTGAGCCATGATCGCACTACTGCACTCTAGCCTGGATGACAGAGCAAGATCCTGTCTCAAAAAAAAAAAAAAATTAAAAAATTAAAATAAAAAGTAAAATAGTCTTCCTGTAAGGCATAATTTTTGCAGCTAAATCAGTGGCAAGTGATGGGTGTTTATATGTGTGCACAAGCATGTTAGTGTATGTGTGTATGAGCATATGTATGTTGGTGCATATGTGTATGTTGGTGTTTGTGTGTGTGCATGTGTTAGCATGTGTGTATGTTGGCATCTGTGTGTATGTTGGTGTGTTTGTATGTGAGTGTGTGTTTGTATGTTGGGATGTGTGTGTGTGTTGGGGTGTGTGCGTGTGTGTGTGTATGTGTGTGTATGCAGAAAGAGCGAGAAGTCATTTTTTTAATAGGAAGTTTTAGACATAGCTTCTTTTCTGGCCTAATTTTCTTGTTTGCTTGAAGGTCTTTATAATTGTCACTGCAAGCATGTGTCCAGTTAATTTACATCTCATTTAAGCCCATTATGGTTTTCTACACATAGCTGTGAGACGATGTGATGTGACTTTCTTTCTCTGAAGTCTTTGCAGTGTAGCCCACTAACTTGCTCTTTCTGAAGTGTCTCAGCTCAGGTTTGTAGCCTGCAGAGTCTGAGCCACCCTCCACATGAGGAGTGTAAGATAGGATGTCAGTGCTGCCTTCTAATGATTTCATCTGAATTGCAAAGCACCAGCTTATGGCCCCATTTATAACTACAGTTTTAGAAACTACTTTTTATGACTAAGAAAGACTTTTAAAGGATGCAATAAAAGGGACACTACATTAACATAGGGCTGGAAAACATTGTTAGGCAACATGAGGATGTGATACTTAGTGTTAACTTGAAATTTCAGTCGTAGTTGCCTCCTGCCACTCACTTATTCAAAACTATAGATGAGCTTTGGGTTGTCCAATGGACAATGGCAACATGGGATGGTGAGAGTGCAAGGTCTTTGTAGTGAAACAGATGTGAATTCAAATATTGACTATCAATAACTCTGGCACTTTATGCCACATAATGGGGGCTTAAAAATGTTTGTCAAATTCCTGTTTTCTAACTCAAGCTTTACAAGCCTCAGTTTCTGCATCTCTAGGTAGGGGATGATATCGACTTCATGGGAATGTTATGAGCACTAAACAAACCCACATCTGGAAATATTAACTGATGCCTGGCATGGAGTGGAGAGTTCGATAATGAACACAACTTGATCTACTATTCCATTTGGATACCTAATTCGGCATTATTAATTTATCTGCCCTTCTCTTAACCCCTGCATAGATTCATCAAGCACTCATTTTGTGCTTATTGTCCCAAGCACAAGCTGTACTCATTCATGTCTCCATACTTTTGCTTATAATGTGTTTCCATCAAAATGTCTTTTTTGTATTTCTTTTTGGCCACCTAAATGTTGTTATTATTTTAGAACAAACTTAAATGTCACTTTTTTCATGACCTCTTCCCTTATAACTCTCAAGTTCTCTTTCTTTTTTTTTTTGATGTGTTTTTCTATTTTTTTTATTTTAAATTTTTTTTTTATTTTTCTATTACTATACTTTAGGTTTTAGGGTACATGTGCACAATGTGCAGGTTTGTTACATATGTATACATGTGCCATGTTGTTTTTCTGCACCCATTAACTCGTCATTTAGCATTAGGTATATCTCCTAATGCTGTCCCTCCCCCCTCCTTCGACCCCACAACAGTCCCCGGAGTGTGATGTTCCCCTTCCTGTGTCCATAAGTTCTCATTGTTCAATTCCCACCTATGAGTGAGAACATGCGGTGTTTGGTTTTTGTCCTTGCGATAGTTTACTGAGAATGATGTTTTCCAGTTTCATCCATGTCCCTACAAAGGACATGAACTCATCATTTTTTATGGCTGCATAGTATTCCATGGTGTATATGTGCCATATTTTCTTAATCCAGTCTATCGTCATTGGACATTTGGGTTGGTTCCAAGTCTTTGCTATTGTGAATAGTGCCACAATAAACATACGTGTGCATGTGTCTTTTTAGCAGCATGATTTATTGTCCTTTGGGTATATACCTAGTAATGGGATGGCTGGGTCAAAGGGTATTTCTAGTTCTAGATCCCTGAGGAATCGCCACACTGACTTCCACAATGGTTGAACTAGTTTACAGTCCCACCAACAGTGTAAAAGTGTTCCTTTTTCTCCACATCCTCTATAGCACCTGTTGTTTCCTGACTTTTTAATGATGGCCATTCTAACTGGTGTGAGATGGTATCTCACTGTGGTTTTGATTTGCATTTCTCTGATGGCCAGTGATGATGAGCATTTTTTCATGTGTTTTTTGGCTGTATAAATGTCTTCTTTTGAGAAGTGTCTGTTCATGTCCTCTGCCCACTTTTTGATGGGGTTGTTTGTTTTTTTCTTGTAAATTTGTTTGAGTTCATTGTAGATTCTGGATATTAGCCCTTTGTCAGATGAGTAGGTTGCAAAAATGTTCTCCCATTCTGTAGGTTGCCTGTTCACTCTGACGGTAGTTTCTTTTGCTGTGCAGAAGCTCTTTGGTTTAATTAGATCCCATTTGTCAATTTTGGCTTTTGTTGCCATTGCTTTTGGTGTTTTAGACATGAAGTCCTTGCCCACGCCTATGTCCTGAATGGTATTGCCTAGGCTTTCTTGTAGGATTTTAATGGTTTTAGGTCTAACATTTAAGTCTTTAATCCATCTTGAATTAATTTTTGTATAAGGTGTAAGGAAGGGATCCAGTTTCAGCTTTCTACATATGGCTAGCCAGTTTTCCCAGCACCATTTATTAAATAGGGAATCCTTTCCCCATTTCTTGTTTTTGTCATGTTTGTCAAAGACCAGATAGTTGTAGATAGGCGGCATTATTTCTGATGGCTCTGTTCTGTTCCATTGATCTATGTCTCTGTTGTGGTATCAGTACCATGCTGTTTTGGTTACTGTAGCCTTATAGTATAGTTTGAAGTCAGGTAGCCTGATGCCTCCAGATTTGTTCTTTTGGCTTAGGATTGACTTGGCAATGCGGGCTCTTTTTTGGTTCCATATGAACTTTAAAGTAGTTTTTTCCAATTCTGTGAAGACAGTCATTGGTAGCTTGATGGGGATGGCATTGAATCTATAAATTACCCTGGGCAGTATGGCCATTTTCATGATATTGATTCTTCCAACCCATGAGCATGGAATGTTCTTCCATTTGTTTGTATCCTCTTTTATTTCATTAAGCAGTTGTTTGTAGTTCTCCTTGAAGAGGTCCTTCACATCCCTTGTAAGTTGGATTCCTAGGTATTTTATTCTCTTTGAAGCAATTGTGAATGGGAGTTCACTCATGATTTGGCTCTCTGTTTGTCTGTGATTGGTGTACAAGAATGCTTGTGATTTTTGTACATTGATTTTGTATCCTGAGGACTTTGCTGAAGTTGCTAATCAGCTTAAGGAGATTTTGGGCTGAGACAATGGGGTTTTCTAGATATACAATCATGTCATCTGCAAACAGGGACAATTTGACTTCCTCTTTTCCTAATTGAATACCCTTTATTTCCTTCTCCTGCCTGATTGCCCTGGCCAGAACTTCCAGCACTATGTTGAATAGGAGTGGTGAGAGAGGGCATCCCTGTCTTGTGCCAGTTTTCAAAGGGAATGCTTCCAGTTTTTGCCCATTCAGTATGATATTGGCTGTGGGTTTGTCATAGATAGCTCTTATTATTTTGAGATACGTCCCATCAATACCTAATTTATTGAGAGTTTTTAGCATGAAGGGTTATTGAATTTTGTCAAAGGCCTTTTCTGCATCTATTGAGATAATCATGTGGTTTTTGTCTTTGGTTCTGTTTATATGCTGGATTACATTTATTGATTTGCGTATGTTGAAGCAGCCTTGCATCCCAGGGATGAAGCCCACTTGATCATGGTGTATAAGCTTTTTGATGTGCTGCTGGATTCGGTTTGTCAGTATTTTATTGAGGATTTTTGCATCAATGTTCATCAAGGATATTGTGTGAAATTCTCTTTTTTGGTTATGTCTTTGCCAGGCTTTGGTATCAGGACGATGCTGGCCTCATGAAATGTGTTAGGGAGGATTCCCTCTTTTTCTGTCGATTGGAATAGTTTCAGAAGGAATGGTACCAGTTCCTCCTCGTACCTCTGGTAGAATTCGGCTGTGAATCTATCAGGTCCTGGACTCTTTTTGGTTGGTAAGCTATTGATTATTGCCACAATTTCAGAGCCTGTTATTGGTCTATTCAGAGATTCAACTTCTTCCTGTTTAGTCTTGGGAGAGTGTATTTGTCGAGGAATTTATCCATTTCTTCTAGATTTTCTAGTTTATTTGCATAGAGGTGTTTGTAGTATTTTCTGATGGTAGATTGTATTGCTGTGGGATCGGTGGTGATATCCCCTTTTTCATTTTTTATTGCATCTATTTGATTCTTCTCTCTTTTCTTCTTTATTAGTCTTGCTAACGGTCTATCAATTTTGTTGATCTTTTCAAAAAACCAGCTCCTGGATTCATTAATTTTTTGAAGGATTTTTTGTGTCTCTATTTTGTTCAGTTCTGCTCTGATTTTAGTTATTTCTAGCCTTCTGCTAGCTTTTGAATGTGTTTGCTCTTGCTTTTCTAGTTCTTTTAATTGTGATGTTAGGGTGTCAATTTTAGATCTTTCCTGCTTTCTCTTATGGGCATTTAGTGCTATAAATTTCCCTCTACACACTGCTTTGAATGTGTCCCACAGATTCTGGTATGTTGTGTCTTTGTTCTCTTTGGTTTCAAAGAACATCTTTATTTCTGCCTTCATTTCATTATGTACCCAATAGTCATTCAGGAGCAGGTTGTTCAGTTTCCATGTAGTTGAGCAGTTTTGAGTGAGTTTCTTAATCCTGAGTTCTAGTTTGATTGCACTGTGGCCTGAGAGACAGTTTGTTATAATTTTTGTTCTTTTACATTTGCTGAGGAGAGCTTTACTTCCAACTATGTGGTCAATTTTGGAATAGGTGTGGTGTGGTGCTGAAAAAAATGTATATTCTGTTGATCTGGGTTGGAGAGTTCTGTAGATGTCTATCAGGTCCACTTTGTGCAGAGCTGAGTTCAATTCCTGGATATCCTTGTTAACTTTCTGTCTCGTTGGTCTGTCTAATGTTGACAGTGGGGTGTTAAAATCTCCCATTATTATTGTGTGGGAGTTTAAGTCCCTTTGTAGGTCACTCAGGACTTGCTTTATGAATCTGGGTGCTCCTGTGTTGGGTGCATATATATTTAGGATAGTTAGCTCTTCTTGTTGAATTGATCCCTTTACCATTATGTAATGGCCTCCTTTGTCTCTTTTGATCTTTGTTGGTTTAAAGTCTATTTTATCAGAGACTAGGATTGCAACCCCTGCCTTTTTTTGTTTTCCATTTGCTTGATAGATCTTCCTCCATCTCTTTATTTTGAGTCTATGTGTGTCTCTGCACGTGAGATGGGTTTCCTGAATACAGCACACTGATGGGTCTTGACTCCTTATCCAGTTTGCCAGTCTGTGTCTTTTAATTGGAGCATTTAGCCCATTTACATTTAAAGTTAATATTGTTATTTGTGTATTTGATCCTGTCATTATGATGTTAGTTGGTTATTTTGCTTGTTAGTTGATGCAGTTTCTTCCTTGCCTCGATGGTCTTTACAATTTGGCATGTTTTTGCAGGGGCTGGTACTGGTTGTTCCTTTCCATGTTTAGTGCTTCCTTTAGGAGCTCTTTTAGGGCAGGCCTGGTGGTAACAAAATCACTCAGTGTTTGCTTGTCTGTAAAGTATTTTATTTCTCCTTCACTCATGGAGCTTAGTTTGGCTGGATATGAAATTCTGGGTTGAAAATTCTTTTCTTTAAGAATGTTGTATATCAGCCCCCACTCTCTTCTGGCTTGTAGAGTTTCTGCCGAGAGATCAGCTGTTAGTCCGATGGGCTTCCCTTTGTGGGTAACCCGACCTTTCTCTCTGGCTGCCCTTAACATTTTTTCCTTCATTTCAACTTTGGTGAATCTGACAATTATGTGTCTTGGAGTTGCTCTTCTCGAGGAGTATCTTTGTGGCATTCTCTGTATTTCCTGAATCTGAATGTTGGCCTGCCTTGCTAGATTGGGGAAGTTCTCCTGGATAATATCTTGCAGAGTGTTTTCCAACTTGGTTCTATTCTCCCTGTCATTTTCAGGTACACCAGTCAGATGTAGGTTTGGTCTTTTCACATAGTCCCAAATTTCTTGGAGGCTTTGTTCGTTTCTTTTTATTCTTTTTTCTCTAAACTTCCCTTCTCTCTTCATTTCATTCATTTCATCTTCCATCACTGATACCCTTTCTTCCAGTTGATCGTGTCGGCTACCGAGGCTTCTGCAATCTTTGCGTAGTTCTCAATACTTGGCTTTCAGCTCCATCAGCTCCTTTAAGCCCTTCTCTCCATTGGTTATTCTAGTTATCCATTCGTCTAATTTTTTTTCAAAGTTTTTAACTTCTTTGCTATTGTTTTTAATTTCCTCCCATAGCTCAGACTAGTTTGATCGTCTGAAGCCTTCTTCTCTCAACTCGTCAAACTCATTCTCCATTCAGCTTTGTTCCATTGCTGGTGAGGAACTGCGTTGCTTTGGAGGAGGAGCGGTGCTCTGCTTTTTAGAGTTTCCAGTTTTTCTGCTCTGTTTTTTCCCCATCTTTGTGGTTTTATCTACTTTTGGTCTTTTATGATGGTGATGTATAGATGGGTTTTTGGTGTGGATGTCCTTTCTGTTTGTTAGTTTTCCTTCTACCAGACAGGACCCTCAGCTGC
Organism: Hylobates moloch; assembly: GCF_009828535.3. Lineage (NCBI taxonomy): Eukaryota > Metazoa > Chordata > Mammalia > Primates > Hylobatidae > Hylobates > Hylobates moloch. Next base: position 10,725,994 of record NW_026652286.1, on the reverse strand, counting down.
AGGTCTGTTGGAGTTTGCTAGAGGTCCACTCTAGACCCTGTTTGGCTGGGTGTCAGCAGCGGTGGCTGCAGAACAGCAGATTTTCATGAGACCACAAATTCAGCTGTCTGATAGTTCCTCTGGAAGTTTTGTCTCAGAGGAGTACCCGGCCGAGTGAGGTGTCAGTCTGTCCCTACTGGGGGATGCCTCCTAGTTAGGCTGCTCGGGGGTCAGGGACCCACTTTAGGAGGCAGTCTGTCCGTTCTCAGATCTCTAGCTGCGTGCTGGGAGAACCACTACTCTCTTCAAAGCTTCAGTGAGACAGGGACATTTAAGTCTGCAGAGGTTCCTGCTGAATTTTTTTTTGTCTGTGCCCTGCCCCCAGAGGTGGAGCCTACAGAGGCAGGCAGGCCTCCTTGAGCTGTGGTGGGCTCCACCCAGTTCGAGCTTCCTGGCTGCTTTGTTTACCTAAGCAAGCCTGGGCAATGGCGGGCGCCCCTCCCCCAGCCTCGCTGTCATCTTGCAGTTTGACTGTGCTAGCAATCAGTGAGACTCCGTGGGCATAGGACCCTCCGAGCCAGGTGCGGGACACAATCTTCTGGTGTGCCGTTTTCCAGGCCCGTTGGAAAAGCGCAGTATTAGGGTGGACTGACCCGATTTTCCAGGTGCCATCTGTTACCCCTTTCTTTCACTAGGAAAGGGAACTCCCTGACCCCTTGCACTTCCCGAGTGAGGCAATGCCTCGCTCTGCTTCAGCTCACGCACAGTGTGCTGCACTGACTGTCCTGCTCCCACTGTTTGGCACTCCCTAGTGAGATGAACCCGGTACCTCAAATGGAAATGCAGAAATCACCCATCTTCTGTGTTGCTCAGGCTGGGAGCTGTAGACCGGAGCTGTTCCTATTCGGCCATCTTGGCTCCACCCCATGTTCTCTTTCTTTTATCTGTTTTTGTTACTATGTGTATCATTTAGTTAAGGACATTATCACATTATATTCTATCTTATTTATCATTCTAGGTCTATTTCTTGTATTTAAATCTCCCTTCTTAAAAAATTATAGACTCTCTTGGGAAGTTGACCACATATTAATACTTTTCTTTGGCTAGAATGATTTGCAAAGATAAGTAATATTTGCTCCAATAGTACTGTATTATTTAATTCATACTTAAGTAATCTTCTAACTAGTTATTTGCTTATCTCTCTTTGAACCAACACCTTTCCCAGGACATAGTTGCAAGGCTCATTCAAAGCACTCCTTTCAATGTTATTCTTCCTACTCATAAACTTCTGGTGGTTCACAATAACATTCAGAACAAAAATCAAACTTTGAGACCAGACATTTAAAATATCCTATTAATACAACCTAGACTTTACCTATTGTTCTCTAATCTTTCCTAACTACTACTTTCCTAGACAATGATCATTTTCTTACTTATACACCTTTGTCCGAATGCCAACTACCTGTGGACAATATCTTCTCTCCATTTTCAAATTATCTGGTTCCTATATTTCTTTTCATGAAGACGTACCATACTGCTCCTGTCCACATGATCTTTCCCCTTTAATGCCTGTAAGATCTTTAATGTCTTTATAGCTCAGTTGATGCTTAGAATTATCACTGCTATCATTGTTATCATTAAGATAAAATTTTTTGAGCACTAATGTTTGCCAGAAAGTAATAAACCCTGGATTATTTTATTTATTTTTTATTTCCCATTCTGAACCTGCCTTGTATTTAAACTTGACCATAGGGTTCTTAACATCAGGGTCATATTTTACACTCTTAGAATTGCCAAGTTTCTTAATCTATTTGTGCAACCACCACAAAATGCCATGAACTGAGTAGTTTATAAGCTACAGAAATGTATTTCTGATAGTTTTGGAATCTGGGAAGTTCAACATCCAAGGACCAGCAGATTCAATACCTAGGGAAGGCCCATTTTCTGGTTAATAGATGGTGACTTCTCACCTGGTAGAAGGAGGCAAGGCAGCTCTCTCAGGCTTCTTTTGAAAGACCCTAATCCCATTCATGAGGGCTCTGCCCGCATGAACTAATCACGTACCAAACAACCCATCTCTTACCACCATCACATTGGTGATTAGGTTTTAGCATATAGATTTTGATGGGGGACACAACCATTCAGACTCCCTCCAAATTTATGTCCTCTCATGAAAAACATATTAATACCATCCTAATATTGTCGAAAATCTTAGCTCCTTCCAGCATTAACTTTAAAGTCAAGTCCAGTGTCTCATCTTAATAGCCTCTAAATTAAATATAGGTGAAACTCAACATACAATTCATCATGAAGCAAATTGTACTATAAGTGTGAACTTATGAAATAAAACATGCTATGTGCTTCAAAAATACAATGGTAGTGATACAGAACAGCTGGGCTCCTGGCTAAACCCCACCCTGAAGCCTGGAACTGCCCTAAGTGAAAACACCTGACCCCGTTTTTCTGCCCAGATGTTGACTTTTTGGCCTGCCATGCCCCTATTCCCCTATCCTGTGCCCATAAAAAATACTTGAGCTGCCAGAGCAATACAAGTGGCTGAGCAGTGAGCAGAGAAGAAACTGAGTATTAGAGACTACGGATAGACATAGCTAACTTCAGATGGTGCGGTTTCAGGGAAAGGTCACCTTCTTCTCACACCATCCCCTTTCCAACTACCCATAGAACCACTTCCATTGGTCAGTAAAGTCCTCTACATACAAACTGTTTGTGGGACCTGATTCTTCCTGGACGCTGGACAAGAACCTAGGAGTTGAAAGGGCAAGGGCTTGGACATTGCTGTGGGCCTGGACAGAGCCTGCTTCTGCCAGAGAGGAGCAACAAGCCAGTTCCAGCGTTCGTTCCCTCCAGTTCCCACACTCACTTGCTCACACATTCCCTCTTGCAAGAAGTGGCCAGTGGCAGGCTGAGTGAAACAAGCCACTCCACTTCCCGCCCACGAAGGAGGTCAAGGTCAAGGGAACAATCCTGTCTCAGTAGGACAGGCATAGGCTGTCTTTGGAATATTCTCATTCCAAAAGGGATAAACAGAAAAGAAGAAAG
>NW_026652286.1:10719819-10722945 GCF_009828535.3 Hylobates moloch | reverse complement strand
AGGGAACAATCCTGTCTCAGTAGGACAGGCATAGGCTGTCTTTGGAATATTCTCATTCCAAAAGGGATAAACAGAAAAGAAGAAAGGGGTAACAATCCTATACAAGTTCAAAATCTTAAGAAGAGAATAATATTCTTTGTTACAAGGTTCTGCCATCCAGGCCTAAAGTGGTTCTCTGCATAGCCCCACCAACACCAGTGCTCTATGCTTGGATAATGTGCCCATGGCTATCCTGGGCTGGAATTGTCCTCTCGTGGGCCTACTGGTCTGAGATCCTTAAGGCAAACCCATCCTCAGAGCTCTGCTGGACATTGCCCAAGTAGGGACTCCCTGCAGCAGGTCCACTTCCTTGGTGTTTCTCTGCTGGGGCCCTGTGGGTCTCTAGGGCATCCTTTGAAATCTGTTTGGAGGCAGCCATGCCCTACAGCTCACGCACTCTTGTGTACCAGCAGAAATGGCACTGTGTGGACACTACCGAGGTTTACAACCTGTGCTCTCTACAGGGGCAGCCACAGTGAGTTGTGCTGTACCTGTGGCAGCTGAGGAGCCCAGCATTGTCATGTGATGAGCAGATTCTTGCTATGGTATCACACAGAGAGCACTGAGATTCTTCAGGGGCCCATAACTCCTCCTTCAAAATCATTCTGTGATAGGCCGGAAGCCCTGATAATCTCCAAAATTCCTTCGTCCTCATTGTTCCATTGTCTTGATGAAAAGCTTCTCTTGATATGGTAGATTCATACTCATCAGTGAGTGTCATTTGGTCACACACTTCTCTCTTAAACGTGCTTTTTTATTCCTTTTAATATGAATAGGATAAGAATTTTCTTAATTTTCAAGTTCTGTTTCCTTTTGATTAACAATTCTGTCATTGTTATTTCTCTTCTTGTGTTTTACCATAACTACTCAAGAGAAACCAAGCTGTACCCTTCAATGCTTTGCTTAAAAATTTCCTCAACCAAATATCCAATTTCACTGATCCCAAGTTCTACCTTCCATAAAACACTGGGACACATATAAATTTCAGCTAAGTTCCTTATTACTTTATAACAACAATTGCCTTTCCTCCATTTTCCAATAATGTGTTCCTCATTTCCATCTGAGACCTCATCAGCATGGCCTTTAATGTCTATATTGCTACCGACATTCTGATTATGACTACTTAGGTATTCTCTAAAAAGACTGAGGCTTTCTCCATAGGTCTTCTAATATTCTGAGCCATCACCAAAATTGTCCTTTATGGTCTGTTCACAGCAATGTATGCTTTTTCTAGTGTGAACCTTAAAATTCTTCCAGCCTTTACCCATAACCCAATTCCAAAGCCACTTCTACATTTTAGGTATCTGTTACAGAAGTGCTCCACTTCTGGATAAGACTTTTCTCTCAGTTCATTTCGACTTCAATAACAAAAACACTATAAACTGGGTACCTTATAAGTAACAGAAATTTATTTATCATTATTCTGAAGGCAAGAAACTCCAAGAGCAAGTTGCTGGCAGAATCAGTGTCTGGTGATATGATTGTTCATAAATGGCCATCTTCCTGCTGTAACTTCACTTGATGAAAGTGGCAAAGGAGCTTCTGGGGCCTCTTTGACAAGGACACTAATTCCATTCATGAGGGCTCTGGCTTCATGACTTAATCATCTCCCACCCCACTTTCTAACACCGTCAGATGGGTGATTAGGTGTCAATACCTGAATTTTAGAAAGACATAAACATTCAGATTTTTATAGCACCAAGTGTTGAACATGTCTTAGTTTTTTTCAAATGAATATCAATATTTTTATTAATGATCATACATTCATAATCATTTGGTGGATGTTTGTTCATTGAAAACATTTAAATTTCTACCACCAAATCAATAACCTTATTCATGTGTAGTGAGTTTATAAAATGCCTTAATCAAAATCAAATTATAGTAATTGAAATTCTTGTCACAAAATCAATTCCTTTTTATAAACACGTATTCAACAAACACAGTAAGTTGGCATCTACTATGTGTCATACTTGCATGTTAGGGATACAATGAATAAAATCCATCAAGAATATGTGGATAAATAGTTATAATACCAGTTTTTGATGATGATCAAGTGGTACAGGTTTAAAAAATTGAAGAAAACATTACTTAGTGCGTTTGAAGGGAAATAAGAGGGCTAGGTTTGGAAAACTTTCTGTTACTGATGATGTGTGAGCAGAAACATGGCATCCAAAGTTGCTTAGGACAATACAATATTCACATTAAAATGTATAAAGTCAGGAAATCTTGAAAGGGCAGGCAACACTTGGTGAAGAACTGAAGAGCAAAAACCCTTTGTGATTGGTTCACAGGTAATAGAAAAAAGAGAAATATAAGTTTGAGGAACTCATTTGGAATTATTTTGTAAAGGGTCTCTTAGTCAGGGAAACAGTGGATTTTTATATTGAAGGAGTAACATCTTTAGATTTTTTACTTTAGAAAGATAATAACTTATACTTTTCATTGTGAAGGAGAATGAATCAACTGTAATATTTCATTTGGGCAGAGGCCTCATTCAACTAATACCCTGAATTTTTACTTACTCATAAATATGATTTAGAAGGGAAATACAACCTTTAGAAGCACAACCAATATTTCTTGTGTGTCCATTGAGTGGAAATTTGGTACTGTTAGCTGTGTTTCTCGAGTTATGTTACTTCATATGGATATAAATTGTGTAACGCCAACAATACACTTTTATGATTCCGATTTCGGATTTAATTGTCTTCTGTTTCAGCAGATAGAAGATCTAGGACTTAATTGCCAGCCTAGGATTAGTAGGCCACTTATCTTAGTATGTGGGTAAACTCATGTTAGCAAAAATCATATAGTTAATCCCTAAAAGAAGGGTTTTTATTTTGTTTTGTTTTGTCTATTTTTGGTTCTTAAACAAAGAATAAATCACTATTTACCCAAATCTCTCCTAATTTTGTAATCTATTTGAATATATTTTCTGGTAAAGTTAAACATAGAGCACCCACTATGCAGGGGTCTATAGACCAAGCCATGTTTTTCAATCTTTCAATCTGTGTGTGCTTTCCTGTTTTGAGCCTGATAATTATTTGTGTGTGTGTGTGTGTGTGTGTGTGTGTGTGTGTGTGTGTGTGT